>NC_133617.1:537796091-537971091 GCF_048593235.1 Sminthopsis crassicaudata
AGAAATCAATAATATTGAAAGTAAAAAAAAAAAAAAAAAAAAAAACTATTGAATTAACAAATACAACCAAAAGTTGCTTTTATGAAAAAGACAATAAAATAGATAAACCTTTGGTAAATCTGATCAGAAAACGGAAAGAGAAAAATCAAATTGTTAGTCTTCAAAATGACAAGGGGGATCTTTCTACCAATGAAGAGGAAATTAGAGAAATAATAAGGAGTTACTTTGCCCAAATATTTGCGAATAAATTTGATAACTTAAGTGAAATGGATGACTACTTTCAAAAATATAGGCTTTCTAGAATAACAGAGGAGGAGATAAATTGCTTAAATAATCCCATTTCGGAAAAAGAAATAGAACAAGCTATTAATCAACTCCCCAGGAAAAAAAATCCCTAGGACTGGATGGATTTACATGTGAATTTTACCAAACAATTAAAGAACAACTAGCCCCAATGTTATATAAACTTTTTCAAAAAATAGGTGATGAAGGAGTCCTGCCAAACTCCTTTTATGACACAGACATGTGTACTGATACCTAAACCAGGTAGATCGAAAACTGAGAAAGAAAACTATAGACCAATTTCCTTAAGGAATATTGATGCTAAAATCTTTAATAAGATATTAGCAAAAAGATTTCAGAAAATCATCCCCAGGATAATACACTATGATCAAGTAGGATTTATATCAGGAATGCAGGGATGATTTAATATTAGGAAGACTATAAGTATAATTGACCATACTAATAATCAAATTAATAAAAACAATATGATCATCTCAATAGATGAAGAAAAAGCATTTGATAAAATCCAACATCCATTCTTACTAAAAACAGTTGAGGGTATAGAAATAAATGGACTATTCCTTAGAATACTCAAGAGCATATATTTAAGACCATCAGTAAGCATAATATGTAATGGAAATAAACTGGAACCTTTCCCAGAAAGATCAGAAGTGAAACAAGGGTTTCCACTATCACCATTACTATTCAATATTGTAATAGATTAGATATGCTAGTCTCAGCAATAAGAGTCTAGAAAGAGATTAAAGGAATAGGAGTAGGTAATGAGGAAATCAAACTGTCACTCTTTGCAGATGATATGATGGTATACTTAGAAAACCCCAGAGATTCTAATAAAACAATATTAGAAATAATTCACTACTTTAGCAAAGTTGCTGGGTACAAAATAAATCCACATAAATCCTCAGCATTTTTATACATCACCAATAAATTGCAACAGCAAGAGATACAAAGAGACATTCCATTCCAAACAAATGTCGAGAGCATAAAATATTTGGGAAACATCTACCAAAGAAAAGTCAGGAATTATATGAACAAAATTACAAGGCACTTGCCACAAAAATAAAGTCAGATTTAAATAATTGGAAAAACATCCAGTGCCTGTGGATAGGCCGAGCAAATATAATAAAGATGACAATACTCCCCAAATTAATCTATTTATTTAGTGCTATACCAATCAGACTCCCAAGAAACTATTTTAGTGACCCATAAAAAATAACAACAAAGTTCATATGGAAGAATAAAAGGTCGAGAATTGCAAGGGAACTAATGAAAAAAAAAGTCAGATGAAGGTGGTCTAGGTATACTTGATCTAAAGCTATAATATATAGCAGCAGTCACCAAAACCATTTTGTATTGGCTAAGAAGTAGACCGGTTGATCAGTGGAACAGATTAGGTACAAAGGACAAAAAAGGGTATAACTACAGCAATCTAGTGTTTGATAAACCCAAAGATACCAACATTAGGGATAAAAATTCATTATTTGAAAAACAAACTGTTGGGAAAACTGGAAATTCGTATGGCAGAAATTAGATATGGATCCACACTTAACACCATATACCAAGATAAGATCAAAATGGGTCCATGATTTAGGCATAAAGAATGAGATCATAAATAGATTAGAGGAACAGAGGATAGTCTACCTCTCAGATTTGTGGAGGAGGAAGGAATTTATACCTAGAGAAGAACTAGAGAACATTATTGGTCACAAAATAGAAGATTTTGATTACATCAAACAAAAAAGTTTCTGTAGAAACAATACTAATGCAAACAAGATTAGAAGGGAAGTAACAAATTGGGAAAATATTTTTACAGTTAAAGATTCTGACAAAGCTCTCATTTCCAAAATATATAGAGAACTGACCCTAATTTATAAGAAATCAGACCATTTTCCAATTGATAAATGGTCAAAGGATATGAACAGACAATTCTCAGATGATGAAATTGAAACTATATCCATTCATATGAAAAAGTGTTCCAAATCAGTACTGATCAGAGAAATACAAATTAAGACAACTCTGAGATACCACTATACACCTGTCAGATTGGCTAAGATGACAGGAACAAATAATGATGAATGTTGGAGGGGATGTGGAAAAACTGGGACACTGATACATTGTTGGTGTAGTTGTGAAAGAATGCAGCCATTCTGGAGAGCAATTTGGAACTATGCCCAAAAAGTTATCAAACTCTGCATACCCTTTTATCCAGCAGTGCTACTATTGAACTGATATCCCAAAGAAATACTAAAGAGGGGAAAGGGACCTGTATGTGCCAAAATGTTTCTGGCAGCTCTTTTTGTTGTAGATAGAAACTGGAAGTTGAATGGATGCCCATCAATTGGAGAATGGTTGGGTAAATTATGGCATATAAAGATTATGAAATACTATTGATCTGTAAGAAATGACCAGCAGTAGGAATACAGAGAGCTTGGAGAGACTTACATCAACTGATCCTGAGTGAAATGAATAGAACCAGAAGATCGCTGTACACTTCAATGCTGTATGAAGATATATTCTAATGGAAGTGGATATCTTCAACATAAAGAAGATCCAACTCACTTCCAGTTGATCAATGATGGAAAGAAATAACTACACCCAGAGAAGGAACACTGGGAAGTGAATGTAAATTGTTAGCACTACTGTCTATCTACCCAGGTTACTTATACCTTCGGAATCTAATACTTAACGTGCAACAAGAAAATGGTATTTACACACATATGTTGTATCTAGGTTTTATTGTAACACATGTAAAATGTATGGGGTTGTCTGTCATCGGGGGGAGGGAGTGGAAGGAGGGGGGGGATAATTTGGAAAAATGAATTAAAAAAAAGAAAGAAAGAAAGAAAGAAAGAAATGACCAGCAGGATGAATTCAGAAAGGCTTGGAGAGAGTTGCATGAACTGATGTTGAGTGAAATGAGCAGAACCAGAAGATCACTACATACTTCAACAACAATACTGTATGAAGATGTATTCTGATGCTAGTGGATATCTTCAACATAAAGAAGATCCAACTCACTTCCAGCTGATCAATGATAGACAGAAACAACTACACCCAGAGATGGAACACTGGGAATTGAATGTAAAATATTAGCAGTACTCTCTATCTACCCAGGTTACTTATACCTTTGAAATCCAATACTTATCGTGCAACAAGAAAATTGGATTTACACACATATATTTTATCTAGGTTATACTGTAACACATGTAAAATGTATGGGATTGCCTGTCATCTAGGGGAAGGAGTAAAGGGAGGGAGGGGAAAATTTGGAAAAATGAACACAAGGGATAATGTCATAAAAATTACTCATGCATATACACTCTCAAAAAATTCATAATTACAAAATTAATAAAAAAATAAAGAAGATTATAGACTAATTTCCCTAATGTAACTGATTCAAAAATCTTAAATAAAATATTAGTAACAGGATTACAGAAAGTCATTCCCTGGATAATACAATATGACCAAATAGGATTTATACCAGGAATGCAGAGCTGGTTCAATATTAGGAAAACTGTCAACATAATCCATTATATCAATAACTTAACTAGCAGAAAGCATATGATTATCTCAATATATGCAGAAAAATAAAAAAAAGTTTAACACCCATTCCTCTTAAAAGCATTGTATAGGAATAAATGGATTTTTCCTTAAAATGATTAGTAGCATATATTTAAAACCATCAGCAAGCATCATATCTAATGGGGACAAACTAGAACAATTCCCAATAAAATATGGAGTGAAACAAGGCCAATACTACTCAATATTGTATTGGAAATGTTAGCTTTGGTAATAAGAGAAGCAAAAGAGATGAAATGAATTATGGTAAATCATGAGGAAATTAAATTATTACTCTTTGCAGATGATGAAATGTATAATTAGAGAACCATAGGGAATAAACTAAAAAGAACTATTAGGAACAATCCAAGTCTTTAGCAAAGTTGCAGGATACAAAATAAATGCACATAAATCATCATAATTTTTATATATTACCAACAAAGTCCAGCAGCAAGTGATATAAAAAGAAATTCCATTCAAAATAACTGTCAGTAAACCCAAGGACCTCAGCTTTTGGCATAAGAATGCAAAGTTTGACAAAAATTGCTGGGAAAATTGGAAATTAATATGGCAGAAACTAGGCATTTACACATACTTAACACCATAAAACAAGCTCAAGTCAAAATGGGTCCATGATTTAGGCATAAAGAATGAGATTATAAATAAATTAGAGGAACATAAAATAGTTTACCTCTCAGACCTTTGGAAGAGGAATGGATTTATATGCAAAGAAGAACTATAGATCATTATTGATCACAAAGTAAAAACTTTAATTATAGCAAATTGAAAAGTTTTTGTATAAACAAAACTAATACAGATAAGATTAAAAGGGAAACAAGAAACTGGGAAAATATTTTTACAGTCAAAGGTTCCCCTCAGAACCTCATTTCCAAAAAATGTAGAGAATTGATTCTAATTTATTAGAAATCAAACCAATTGATAAATGGTCAAAGGATATGAACAGACAATTCTCAGATGAAGAAATTGAAACCATTTCTAGCCATATGAAAAGATGCTCCAAGTCATTATTAATCAGAGAAATGCAAATTAAGACAACTCTGAGATACCACTACATACTTGTCAGATTGGCTAGAATGACAGGGAAAGACAATGCAGGATGTTGGAGGGGATGTGAAAAAACAGGGGTACTGATACATTATTGGTGGAGTTGTGAAAGAATCCAACCATTCTGGAGAGCAATTTGGAATTATGCTCAAAAACTTATCAAACTGTGCATACCCTTTGATCCAGTAGTGTTACTACTGGGCTTATATCCCAAAGAGATTTTAAAGAAGGGAAAGGGACCTGCATGTGCAAGAATGTTTGTGGAAGCCTTCTTTTTGTAGTGGCCAGAAACTGGAAACTATGTGCATGCCCATCAATTGATGAATGGCTGAATAAATTGTGGTATGTGAATATTATGGAATATTATTGTTCTGTAAGAAATGACAAACAGGATGATTTCAGAAAGGCCTGGAGAGACTTGCATGAACTGATGCTGAGTAAAATGAGTAGGACCAGGAGATCGTTGTATACTTCAACAACAATACTATATTATGATTAATTCTGATGGATGTGGCCATTTTCAAAAAATGAGATGAACTAAATCAGTTCTGATAGAGCAGTCATGAACTGAACCAGCTACACCCAGCAAAAGAATTCTGGGAGATGACTATGAACGACTACATAAAATTCCCAATCCCTCTAAATTTGTCTGCCTTCATTTTGGATTTCCTTCACAGGCTAATTGTACACTATTTCAAAGTCCTATTCTTTTTGTACAGCAAAACAATTGTTTGGTCATGTATACATATATTGTATTTAATTTATACTTTAACATATTGAACATGTATTGGTCAGCCTGCCATCTGGGGGGGGGGGAAGGAAGTGAAAAATTAGAACAAAAGGTTTGGCTATTGTCAATGCTGAAAAATTAATATATCTAGTAAATAAAAACTATTAAAAAAACTGTCAATAGCATAAAATGTTTGAGAATCTATCTATCAAGGGAAACTTAGGAACTATATGAACACAACCAGAAAACACTTTCCACACAAATGAAGTCATATATAATGAATTGAAAAAATATCAAGTGCTCATTTTAGGCTGAGCAAATATAATAAAAAATGACAATACTACTTACTAAGTTAATCTTATTTAGTGTCATACAAATCAAACTCACAAGAAATTATTTTACAGATCTAGAAAAAAAAAATAGCAACAAAGTTCATCTGGAAGAACAAAAGGTCAAGAATTTCAAGGGAATTAATGAAAAAAAAAATGCTAATGTGCCCTATCTGGGCCAGACTTAAAATTATATTATAAAGCAGTGGATATCAAAAACATTTCGTACTGGCTAAGGATCAGAGTAGTCAATCTGTAGAATAGGTTAAGATCACAGGATAAAATAGGCAATAACCATAGCAACCTAGTCTTTGAAAAACCCAAAGGCTCTAGCTTTTGGGATAAGAATTCACTATTTGAGAAAACTGCTGGGGAAAACTGGAAACTAATATGGAAGAAATTAGGACTCGACCCACAACTAGCACCACATACCAAGATAAGATCTAAATAGGTTCATAATTTTGATATAAAGAGTAATATTATAATCAAATTATGAGAACATAGGATAGTTTAACTCAGATCTGTATAGAAGGAATTTGTGTCCAAAGACAAATTGCAACTCATAATTGAACACCAGATAGGCAATTTGGATTATATTAAATAAAAAGTTTTTGTACCAATACAATTAATAGAGACAAGATTAGAAGGAAACAATAAATTGGGAAAGCATTTTTACCTTTAAGCGTTCTGGTAAAGGCCTTATTTCTAAAATATTTATTATAGCGACTCAAATTTTTAAGAAACCAATCCAAGCCATTCTCCAATTGATAAATGGTGAAAGAATATGAACAGATACTTTTCAATAAAGAAATAAAAACTATTTCTAATCATATCAGAAGCTGCTCTAAATCACTATTGATCAGAAAAATGCAAATTTAGACAATGCTGAGATATCACTACACATTTCTTGCTAGCTCTCTGAAGGTCCTCCGAATGGGCCTTTGTTTCCACAGAATAATTGCCACAATAGTCAGAAATAAAGTGCAAAGTCTTTATCTCCTTCACAGTCTGTCTCCATAGCATGGGGCCAGGATAGCTTTCTGAGGGACCTTTATATGGATCTTGGTCTCAGTGGAGGAATGGGAAACAGAAGATACACAAAGTTGGTGGGAGATGGAATGTCTCCCTACTACTCCTTGTTGGCTCTTATATACCTTATTGTAATTACATCATAACAGCATACTGATTATATGTAAACTTAGAGAACCATTACATCACAATGCTAATTACTAAGTATATATGCAAACTAGATAACCATTGTCTCATCAATTCCTCTATGTTAATACCTTGTTTCAAATGTACTTCTCTAAAATTCTGGCTCTGTACACAGATTGGCTAAGATGACAGGAAAAGACAAGGATGAATGTTGAAGGGGATGTGGGAAAACCTGGACACTAATACATTGTTGCTGGAATTGTGAATGGATCCAGCCATTCTGGAGAGAAAATTTGAAACTATGGTCAAAAAGTTATCAAACTGTGTCTCTCTTTGCACCAGCAGTGTTTCTTTTGGTACTATATCCCAAAGATATGTTAAGAAAAGGAAAAGGACCTACAGGGACCCATATATGCCAAAATACTTGTGGCAGCCTTTTTTTGTAATGGCAAGAAACTGGAAACAGAAAGGATGCCCATCATTTAGAGAATGGTTGAATATGTTATGGTATATAAATGTTATAGAATACTATTTTCCTATAAGAAATGAACAGGAGCATCAATTGAGAAAGACCTGGAGAGATTCACATGGAATAATGTTAAGTGAGATGAACAGAATCAGGAGATCAATGTAAAGGACAACATCAATATTATACAAAGATCAATTCTGATGAATGTGACTCTTTTCAACAATGAGATGATTGTTGCTAGTTCCAATGATCTTGTCATGAAGAGAGCCATTTATTTATACCTAGACAGAGACAGAACTGTAGGCACTGAATGTGGATCACAAAATAACATTCTCACTCTTTTTGTTTTTGTTCAATTACATTTTGTTTTCTTTCTCACTTTTTTTTTGATCTGAATTTTCTTGTGTAGAAAGAGAATTATGTAACTATGTTTATACATATTGTATTTAACACATATTTTGACATGTTTAACAATATATTGAATTGCTTTCATCTGGGGTGGGGTGGGAAGAAGGAGGAGAAAATCTGAAACCCAAGGCTATGCATGGGTCAGTGTTGTCAAATTATCCATACATATGTTTTGAAAATAAAAACCTTTTAAAATAATATTGAAAGTGAGAAAATTATTGAATTAATAAATAAAAGTAAGATTTTGTTTTATGAAAAAGCCAACAAAATAGACAAATCTTTAGTTAATGTGATAAGAAAAAAGGCAGAAGAAAATCAAATTGTTAGTATCAAAAATGAAGAGGAAATTGGAGCAATGATTTGGAGTTATTTTGCTCAATATATTTCAATAAATCTGATTATCCAAGTGAAATGGAGGAATATCTACGAAAATATAGATTTCCCAGTTTAACAGAAGAGGAAACAAATTACTTAAATAGCCCCATTTTAGGGGGAAAAAAAAAGAAAAAGAAAAAGAAATAGAACCTATTAATTAGCTCCCTAAGAAAAAACCTCCAGGGCCAGATGGATTTACATGTGAATTCTACCAAACATCTAAAGGACAACTAATTTCAATACTATGCAAAATATTTGGGAAAATAGGGAAAAAAGTCATCCTTCCTAATTCCTTTTATGAAACAGATATGATGCTGAATACAAAACCAGGTAGAGTCAAAACAGAGAATGGAAATTATAGACCAATTTCCCTAGTGAATATTGATGAAATATTGATGAAAAAATAAAATATTAGCAAAGCCATTACAACAAGTCATTCCCAAGATAATATATCATGACCTAGTAAGATTTATAGCAGGCTCAATATTAGGAAAACACTTAGCATAATTAACTATATCAATAATCACACTAACAAAAATCACATGATTATCTCAATAGATGTAAACAAAGCGTTTGACAAAATCCAACACCCTTTCCTATTAAAAACACTAAAGAGTATAGGAATAAATAAAGTTTTCCTTAAATTGATAAGTAGCATCTATTTAAAATCAGCAGCAAGCATCATATGTAATGGGGACAAATTAGTACCATTCCCAATAAGATGAAAAAAGATTGCCCACTATCACATTGAATAGTAATGGTATTACTGTCTTTGAAATTGTATTAGAAATAATACCTTTGGCAATAAGATAAGAAAAAAATATTAAAGGAATTATAATTGCTAATATAAATATGCAATATGCCATCATATTATTGCAGATGATGTGATGGTATACACAGAGAATCCTAAAGAATCAAGTAAAGAAAGTATTACAAACAATTCATAACTTTAGCATTGTTGCAGAATACAAAGTAAATCCAAATAAATCATCAGCATTTTTATATATTACCTACAAAGTTTAGCAGCAAGTGATACAAAGTGAAATTCCATTTAAAAATAAATTTAGACCACAAAAAATATTTGGAAATCTACCTGCCAAGTCAAATTCAGGAATTATATGAACACAACTACACAATACTTTCCACACAAATAAAGTGAGATTTAATCAGTTTTTCATATATCAAGTGATCATGGGTAGACTAAACAATTATAATAACAATGACAATACTGCCTAAATTAATGTACTTGTTCAGTGTCATACCAATCTAACTCCCAAGCAATTATTTTAGAAATCTTAAAAAAATAATAACAAAGTTCATCTGGAAAAACAAAAACTCAAGAATTCCAAGGAATTCAATTTTACAAAAATGTAAATGAAAGTGGCCTAGCTGTATCAGACCTAAAACTATATTATAAAGCAAAATCATTTGGTACTTGATAAGAAACAGAGAAGGCAATCAGTGGAATAGGTCAGGCTTACAGGATAAAAGAGTCAATGAGTATAGTAATCTAATGTTTGGCACACCTTAATTTTGGGGATAAGAATGCATATTTGCAAAAATTTCTGGGAAAATTGGAAATTAATAAGGCACAAACTAAGTATTGACTCCAACCTAACATCATATACCAAAGTAAGGTCAAAATGAGTCCATGATTTAGACATAAAAAGTGATATAATCAAGTTAAAAGAACAAAGGAGAGTTTACCTCTCATATATGTGGAGAAAGAAGAAATTTGTGGCCAAAGTAAATTGGAATACATTATTGAACACACATACGCATATACAGACAAACTGATTATATTAAATTAAAAACTTTTTTTGCATAGGCGTAGCTAGAGCACCAGCCCCAAAGTCAGGAGGACCTGAGTTCAAATTTGGCCTCAGGCACTTAACCCTTCCTACTTGTGTGACTCTGGGCAAGTCATTTAACCCCAATTACCTCAGAGGAAAAAAAACAAACAACAACAACAAAAAAAACAAACACAACTTTTTGTGCAAACAAAACCAATGCAGACAAGATTAGAAGGGAAGAAATATACTGGGGGGGAATTATATCCAAGTGTTCTGAAAAAGATTTCATTTCTAAAATATAGAGAGAATTGACCCAAATTTATAAGAATTCAAGCCATTCTCTATTTGATAAATGGTCAAAGGATATGAACAGACAATTTTCAGATGAATAAATTGAAACCATTTCTGGTCGTATGAAAAAATGCTCTCAATCACAAATGATCAGGGAAATATAAATTAAGACAACTTCAAGGTACTCCTACATATCTCTCAGATTGGCTACAATGACAGGAAAAGATGATGGTGAATGTTGGAGGGGATGTGGGAAAACTAGAACACTGATACATTGGTGGTAAAGTTGTAAAATGATTCAACCATTTTGGAGAGCAATTTGAAACTATGCCGAACGGACTATTAAAATATGCACAGCCTTTGATCCAACAGTGTTTCTACTGAGTTTATTTCCCAAAGAGATCTTAAAGGAGAGAAAGGGCCCCACATGTGCAAAAAATGTTTGTGGCAGTCCTTTTTTGCAGTGGTAAAAACTGAGTGGATACCTATCAGTTGAAGATTGACTGAAT
This sequence comes from Sminthopsis crassicaudata, assembly GCF_048593235.1. Lineage (NCBI taxonomy): Eukaryota > Metazoa > Chordata > Mammalia > Dasyuromorphia > Dasyuridae > Sminthopsis > Sminthopsis crassicaudata. The sequence goes on from NC_133617.1 coordinate 537,807,077, forward strand.
ACATTATGGTATATGAATGTTATGGAATATTATTGTTCTCAAAGAAATAATCGGCAAGATGTTTTCAGAGGCTTGTTTTATTTAGAATTTTTTTTCCCACAGTATATATGCATGAGTAAATTTTTTTAATAATATTATCCCTTGTATTCATTTTTCCAAATTATCCCCCCCCCTCTTTCCACTCCCTCCCCCCAATGACAGACAACCCCATACATTTTACATGTGTTACAATATAAGCTAGATACAATATATGTGTGTAAATACCATTTTCTTGTTGCACATTAAGTATTAGCTTCCAAAGGTATAAGTAACCTGGGTAGATAGACAGTAGTGCTAACAATTTACATTCACTTCCCAGTGTTCCTTCTCTGGGTGTAGTTGTTTCTGTCCATCATTGATCAACTGGAAGTGAGTTGGATCTTCTTTATGTTGAAGATATCCACTTCCATCAGAATACATCTTCATACAGCATTGAAGTGTACAGCGATCTTCTGGTTCTGTTCATTTCACTCAGCATCAATTGATGTAAGTCTCTCCAAGCTCTCTGTATTCCTCCTGCTGGTCATTTTTTTACAGAGCAATAATATTCCATAACCTTCATATACCATAATTTACCCAACCATTCTCCAATTGATGGGCATCCATTCAACTTCCAGTTTCTAGCTAAAACAAAAAGAGTTGTCACAAACATTTTGGCACATACAGGTCCCTTTCTACTCTTTAGTATTTCTTTGGGATATAATACCAATAGCAGCAATGCTGGGTCAAAGGGTATGCACAATTTGATCACTTTTTGGGCATAGTTCCAAATTGCTCTCCAGAATCGCCGGATTCTTTCACAACTCCACCAGCAATGTATTAGTGTCCCAGTTTTCCCACATCCCCTCCAACATTCATCATTATTTGTTCCTGTCATCTTAGCCAATCTGACAGGTGTGTAGTGGTATCTCAGAGTTGTCTTAATTTGTATTTCTCTGATCAGTAGTGATTTGGAACACTCTTTTATATGAGTGGATATAGTTTCAATTTCATCATCTGAGAATTGTCTGTTCATATCCTTTGACCATTTATCAATTGGAGAATGGTTTGGTTTCTTATAAATTAGGGTCAGTTCTCTATATATTTTGGAAATGAGACCTTTGTCAGAACTTTTAAAAATATTTTCCCAATTTGTTAGGAAGTGGCTCTTTTCAACAATGATTGATTGATTTAACAGATGATTGAAGCCAGTTCCAATGATCTTATGATGAAGAGAGGCAACTACATCCAGACAGAGAACTGTGGGAACTAATTGTAGATCACAACATAACATTGCCACTCTTTTTATCCTTGTTTGCTTATATTTTGTTTTCTCTCCCATTTTTCCCCCTTTGATCTGATTTTTCTCATGCTGCATGATAATTATATTAACAAGATAATTATTTGTCAAATCCAAAATATGCATACATATTTATTTATTTTTGTTTGTTTATTTATTTTTTCTCCTCTACATGGAGGACAATCTTTTCCTGAAGTGGGGGAAAGGGGAGGTAGAATTTGGTACACAAGGTTTTGCAAGTATCTCAATGTTGAAAAAGTATCCATGTATATGTTTTGAAAATATAAAGCTTTAATGAAAGATATTAGAAAATACAAGCAAAAACAATATCTGTATCTATATTTATATATTGGTACCCCTAAACATCAATTCTACTCTTCTACCAATCTATTCTTGCTTGTAATCAGTTCTTGAAGAGGACTATGACATCATGGAGGTAATATTATGTGCTGTGCAAGGTTACCTATCTCACAGTTCCCTTAAGTGTTCTGGGTTTAGTGGCAAGATATAGATCAAGAACACTAGAAATGGTCCTGGATGCAAAGGGAGGACTTGGCCTTTATAAGCTAAAGTCTCACTTTCACTGAGGCCACACACATTCAGTGATTAAGGAAAAGTAGCAATTGAGGCAAAGACTGTCCTCCTTGATGTAGATGGGAAAAATACATAAATAAATAAAAGTCAAGAAACCAAAAATTTTATATAAATAAATAAATAAATAAATTTGGGAAAGGAAGACTCTCAAGGTGTCTGGACAAAGCAGAAATGATTGCTATTTATGTTCAATCTGAGTGGATTAGAACCCAAATAATGACCAAATGTGTCTTGGCCCAGGATTTATTAATGGCCAATCACTGAGAATCAGATGGGTTTTTGTTTAAGGCATGTAATGTGCTCTCCTGGCAGTTACAATTACTAGTCTGTCCTAGACCCACCAGAGTACCTTTGACCACTGTCCTTTGCAGTGTGAGCTCTACCCGGCTCGCCTCCTCTGAGGCCTTCTAAGGTCTCTGGCCACGATCTCTTGAATCTATAGCTTAGTAACCGGTAGCGCACTCAAGAACAACCACGTGTAATCTTAAAAGCCTTTATTATACCTACTCACATAATGCCTTAACTGATGCCCTGACTTGTTGGTTCCCTAGTGAACACCTGGTCAGAAGACCCATGTGTTCACTACCAAAACCCTTACCTCTTTCGGCTACCCATCTTGGCTTGGCCACCCAGGCTGGTGAGCCAGGGTGAACAGCAGGAGGTTAAAGAGGGCGGTTGCTGCCTGCAGTGGGCTTACATAGGGCCTGTGAGGTCACACACACAGCCAATCAGCGAGAGAGTCACCCATTACGAAACTATCTCAATATGGCCAGGATCCCGCCCAAGGGCAGTCCTAATACTTCTGGGCCTCAATCTCCCGATGCACTGTGTCCGCCCATTTAAAGGGCCCTTACAATTCCCTTTCTCTTGTTTTGCGGGAACCGCACATCTCATCAAGCTAAACTTTTAGCACCAGCTATAGTTCACTTGATCCATGAGATGACAGAGTGTTATGCCCAAGGAGGTACAAAGCAGCAAATCAGTAAACAGAAGTATGACAATGAGAACCAGGCTCAACAGTGGCCCAAGTGTTCAACCCATTCATCAAAGTCATACTCGAGATAATAAGCCAAAGAGGTTGGATGCCAATGAGGTAGGATGTCAACACTGAGGTGGGAAGTCAACAAGGTAAAACATCACAATTCTAGTTAACAAATATCAGTAGGTAGGTTGTCACAATTCTAGTTACATTTATCACAGTTCTAGACCAATTCTAGTTTCTTACAATTTTCTGTTGCACTTTTCACACTCCTAGAACAATTCTAGTTTATCACAATTCTCAAGTGCACTTTTCACAATTCTAGAACAATTCTAGCTTATCACAATTCTCTATTGCACTTTTCACAATTCTAGAGCAATTCTAGCTTATCACAATTCTCTATTGCACTTTTCACAATTCTAGAACAATTCTAGTTTCACAGGTGCACATAAGCAGTCATGTCCAGTAACATTGTCTCAATAACAATGGCAGGTGGGTGTGTTGGTTTTTCACCCACTAATTTAAAAGCATAGTCCTTCAATAGAAAGCATAGGGCAAAGCCTCTTCCCAGGCCACCATATGGCAAGTGGCCACGGGAGAAGCAAGCAGGCCCATTGTCCATTTACAGTCTTTATATTGCGTATCACCCAAAACAGTCCATTTCAGCTGCAACACTGGAACTGTGTCTGGTGTCTCTGGTGTCATGGTCAGGAGGGACATTGCTGCCATCAGCGTCTGAAGGGCTGCGGACATCTGGCTGGTCCCTCTGGCCGGTTGTCTGGTCCTTCTCTTGGATCCCCAGGTTACAAATGTCTCTGGTGGGGATGAACTCTGCTGCTGGATCTGCACCTAGGAAGGAATGTCCCCGGGGCCCAACTTGGGCCTTTCCAAATGCCATCCAGGCCTTTCCACATCACAGTGGAAACAAAGTTGTTGTCAAAAAGATTAACAAAAGTCAGACAAAAGTCAGTCTGTCACTTAGCTGCACTTTCTGTGTATGCCCGAAGTGCATTGCTAAGGTAAAATGCAAAGAATTTAAAAATGTAAAACCAAAATAATTTAAAAGTGTAAAACCGAAATAGATTAAAAATATAAAACCAAAATAACTTTAAAATGTAAAATCAAAATTTAAAAATTGTAAGCAATCACATATCCCAAAATTCCCTTCTCTTGTTTAGAAGAGAAGATCTTGGGGATAGTCTGTGCAGTAATGACTTTACTAGAACACTCGGCTATATCCCTGAATTCTTTTGCCTAAAAATCAAAGTTTGAGTTTCTGATACCGAATTGTACTCTAGGAGTGTGAATCAATAAATCTGATATTACTTTTCCTCCTGGGTCAAAGATCACACACTGTCTATTTATTCTAGTGATTAAAACAACAATTTTCCCACCCATTCTAGACATAAACACTGTTTTATAAGTACCCGTAGGGGGTTGGGAAATCAAGCTCACCTGTGGAAGTGGAAAATCCACGAGGTAATAAAAGAGGAGTTCCAACTCTCCAAAGACGATCCTAGCAGTTTTACAAGTATAAAACTCCACTCTCTCTAACTGCAAGGTCTTATCCCTGTAAGGTTTCTTAGAAATTAACTGAACTGTATTTTTAAAACTTTTCTGGTTATACTCAATACCCCACAATTCCTTTTTGCCTTGGGGCATAAAGCCTACTCCAGTCCTTTGAAAAGACACAGGAGTTTTGAATGGATTAATGGGCAGTGCTGATGGTATTATCGCCCTTCCTTTTCCTCCTCCCCCTACTCCCTTGGCCCAAGAAGGTGAGGCAGAGAGAAGAATTGGAAAATCCCCCAAAGGCTGATTTAAAATCCAACCTGAGCTTTGCACATAAAAAGAACTAAACTTCTTCTCAATGAAAGAGTAATGGATAAATTCCTTAAAACAACAATGCAGGAGGTAAACCAACAAAATGCTAAGAAGAATTTCTACAACTTTAGTCCATGTGGTTCCTTTATTTCCTTCCTTAGTTTCAGCCACTGGTTTGAACTCTTCCTGTTCTATCTGTAGTAACCTAGCTTTTTCTTCTTTCTCTATCTCCATCTGTAGTTTAACCTGCAATTCCAGCAACTCTTGCTGTGGCATTTTATACTCTCTACTGTCATACAATCGCATTAGCTCTAGGTTGCTCCCTCTCCTAGCTCTATTTACTGGGTGTGGGGATAGCCTTTGTGGAGCTTGATTACAAGCTTCCTGCTGTTCTTCAGTGGTGATCTTTGTTAAAAGATCTTCCATCTGGCTCTTTAACCTCTTTATATAATAAGCATTATGTTCAGCTGTGTCCTTGAGCCTGATCCCAGAGTTACCTGGGTCCATATTGCTTCTCTGTCTTCCCTCTTAAGTGGCGTTTCTACCGGATCTTTCAGAATCTTAATTCTGAATATTAAATATTTTCAAAACCTGATAATTCCTGATGCGTCCACCACGTTGGGCGCCATTTGTAATGTGCTCTCCTGGCAGTTACAATTACTAGTCTGTCCTAGACCCACCAGAGTACCTTTGACCACTGTCCTTTGCAGTGTGAGCTCTACCCGGCTCGCCTCCTCTGAGGCCTTCTAAGGTCTCTGGCCACGATCTCTTGAATCTATAGCTTAGTAACCGGTAGCGCACTCAAGAACAACCACGTGTAATCTTAAAAGCCTTTATTATACCTACTCACATAATGCCTTAACTGATGCCCTGACTTGTTGGTTCCCTAGTGAACACCTGGTCAGAAGACCCATGTGTTCACTACCAAAACCCTTACCTCTTTCGGCTACCCATCTTGGCTTGGCCACCCAGGCTGGTGAGCCAGGGTGAACAGCAGGAGGTTAAAGAGGGCGGTTGCTGCCTGCAGTGGGCTTACATAGGGCCTGTGAGGTCACACACACAGCCAATCAGCGAGAGAGTCACCCATTACGAAACTATCTCAATATGGCCAGGATCCCGCCCAAGGGCAGTCCTAATACTTCTGGGCCTCAATCTCCCGATGCACTGTGTCCGCCCATTTAAAGGGCCCTTACAAAGGCATGGTCCTTAAGAAGAAATCTAATCAGTAAACAAGATATCTTGGGAGGAGTCAGAGGTTCAAAAGAAAAGGGAAAAAATACATTTAAAAGCACCTTTAAATAAGATTATGATACCCTATGTGGATAGTGGAATGGAAGCAAAATAGGGAAAGAAGGAAGCAAGGAAGCAAGGTGGGAAGGAGCGAAGGAGGGAAAGAAGGAAGGAAGGAAAGAAATAAGACCAAGGAATAAAGGAAGGAAGGAAATAAGACCAAGGAATAAAGGAAGGAAGGAAGGAAAGAGAAGTGTTCCAACTGACCAGTTCCAGTTTGTGAGCCAACTTTACTCACAGAGGTTGATTTTTTGTCCTTCATTCTCAAAGAAGTATAACATCAGAAACTGAGGCAAAGCATTTTGTTGATTGACCACCAGTATTTCCTAGGCTAAGTCTTATTCTGTCATGTTTGGGTCCTGATTGACCCATTGAACATAAATAGAAATAATTTCTGCTTTGATCAGAAACCCTAAGAGTTTTCCCCTCCTAGATTTATCTGTTTAGTCAGAAATTTTTTGACTAGATGAAAGAAGAGATTTTTTTTTTTGCCTCAGTTGTTAACAATCTACACATAAGAGAGTATCATCACATCTAAAGTGACAGGCTTATAAAATACACATGTAAGTAACATTTATGGCCAAGACAGCTCATAAGTCTAGCACTATAGATGTCAATTTCTTCATTCTCTCTCAAGAACTGTTCACAAAATTTCAGTGATGTTTCTGTGTAAAACAGCTGCTTTTACCACTAACTGAGCTGATGCATGCTGTGCTTCATTAACACCTCACTGGGCACAACATCTCAGCCAGACTAGGGTATTGGCATGTCTATATCCTAGCACAAGAACTTTCAAAGCAGACTTAGCTCTGTAACTGCTTTTCACAGAAGCTGACATGCCCTCAAACAATTATGGTTAACCCATCATACAAAATTTGTAAATAATCCATACAACATATTAGATCAAGATCCCTTCCCTAATGGTTATATGTTCAAAAAATTTGAGTAAATATTTCTTAAATGCAGAATTTTAGTCTATCAAGAAACATATTTAAAACTTCTTTAAATCTCTAATGAAAGCCATGCAAATTAAAATAACTCTTTGATTTCACCTCATATAAAACCTATTTTCCAAAATTATAAAAGATGGGGATAATCAAGGCTGGAGCCTCTTTGTGATGAATATCAAACTAAACCACTATTGGTAGACCTAAAAATTTGCCTACCTATTAGGAAAAAAACAATTTCGAACTATATGAAGAAAAAAATGTCTGAAACGTCCAACTTTTTCTTACCCTACTGTGATATTATGTATCTTAAGATAGTCAAAGGCAGAAAAGCAAGATCCCATGTATACCAAATATTCATTACAATGTATTTTATGATGATGACCTGGAAATAAAGTTATTACCTATCAATCAATGAATGACTATGAAATTATGGCATGGGAACATGACAAAAATTGTATCATAAAATATGAAAAATCAAAAAGAAATGTGTATATTATATATAAGTGTGTGTGTGTGTGTGTGTGTGTGTGTGTGTGTGTGTGATGTTAAGTAATAGTAATGATCTGGCTTTACCTGAGAGAAGAGATGAGAAAATGCTTCTCCTTACTTTCTTTGGAAGGGTGTGGAGACTGCATAGAATGTTACATTTGTTACAAAATTCAATTGAAATTTTAATTGGATTTGATTAGCTTCTTTTAAAAAATAAAATTTTGTTACAAGAGAAGGCTCATAAGGTAGGGAAAGAGGTATCTTCAGAAATAAATAAAAAATAAAATCAATGATTGATGCAGTTGAGCAAGGGAGACTCAGAAACAGACAAGAAGACACAGATGCAGAGAAGGAAAATAATGACAAATAATTCTAAATGATTAATCTCAGGTCAAGTGACTTATTCAGCAAGAATAAACCACATGATTCTTGATATTTGTTTTCTTTTCTTTCAGTAGTATATTAGGGACGATTTGCCATGCATAAGAGCAATAAGCCGGAGCTACACCACAAATCTGGTAATTTTTCGGTTATGAATACTGAGACAAGGTTTCACTAGTTCTTCCTATGCTTTTTTTTATAGTCTATTTTCCCATGCCACCATTTGCTATATTTAATGATACTGTTTCTTCCTCAGGTTTTTGCATAGTTTTAGTGGAAGGGAAGCTAAATACTAATATAGTAAAATAAAACTTCATAGAATCCAGGAAAAATCAGGCACCTGGTCTCCCCTGATGCAAGAGTTCATAGCTCTAGCACATTATATGTAGAAATGATTCATTTTTAGGGAAACTTGAAATCTTAAGAAATAGATCAGTTATTTTATACAATTCTCTAGGTAATATTAGAAGGTTAATTAATATTAGGACAATAAATTAATCTTTAGTTTTGAATCATGTTTTGAATTTTCCATTAATGGAAAGTAGAAAGGTACTTAAATGTATAATTCAGGTGGGGTATAAAGTATTTCTACCCACAGAATTAAAATGCTTCAAATACAAATGACTCTTAAGTATTCAATAATAAGAATTTAAACAGAAAACAGCAATATATAACTGCATATGCTCTCTTGGGAAAATGAAATACAAAACATTAAAACATTAGTGGAAAAATTGAAATGGCATTCATCTTCAACTTAACTCTTTACTGTCCAAACAATTGGTTTAAAATCAATTTTCCCTCTTTCTTTCAAGTCAGGTCTCTGATCATCTCAAAACATTATAATAACTATAAGGGGCACAGTCCCATAGTTTAGACAGTACTTGAATTAAGAAACTAAAAGCCTGTGGATTCTCATATTTTAAAGTTGCCTCCAAGGTTAATAATTTCAATATCAACATTATTATTTAATTACCCATATCCATGCAAAGAAATAGTAAGAAAAATAAGCAAATAGTCCCTGAATATGCCAACTCAAGTTTACTTAGGGAACAGCTCCTCTAAATGCTAATAAGCAAATCCCAGAGGGAATTATATATGTTTAGGATAGTATAAGAGATAGCACTAAAGGGGAGAGACACTCCTTTTAATGTTTATTTCATAATTTTTTTTCTGGATTTAGTGATCAAGCTTTTCTGAAGAAATCTTAATGTAAACCCTCACCTCACAGGAGAGAGAATATGACATATCGAATGCTACAACAACCTGTGTTTGTGCTTATCTTTTATAGAGAAAGCCATTTGAATGTGGCAGGTCTAATGTGTTAGGAGTAGGTATTTAATTGCAAGTATCATTTGAAAACTTGAGTGGTAATATAAAGTACCAGAGATTTCTAGAAAAAGAACTACATCCATATTTTACAAGGTAGGCTTTTTAAAGATTGAATGAAAAGGAGCCAAATGTCCCATATTCCTAGTCTCAATAGCACTTCCTTTTTGCTTTTCAAGTATTCCATTTATTTCCCTCATCAATATATCAGAAATCAAGGATCAGAAGGATGGTGCCATTACACATTAAAAACAGAAACATGGAGGAATAATACGGAGGCAAGGTTCATCCTCGGAGAAGAAACATGAACTGACACTGAAAAAGTCAAAGGTCCAGCTTTGTTTCATGAGATATATTCATTTCATTAAGATAGATTTAAATATAGAGGATGTCCTGATTTTATATGTTATATATGCAAAAGCACATGGTAGTTTCTATCTTGAAAAAATTGGAGATAATATTAAAGATGGAAGCAAAGATGGTGAACTAATTTCTCTTAATATGTCTGAAATAACTATTTTTGCTGATTTCTGGAAATACAATTGTTTTATTTATAAGGCATTTTGAGGGCAGGTTTTCCCATAATAGTAGAGAAAGTTAAAATTTAAAAAAATCTTGTATTATAGAAAGAATACTATAATTCACCATTGCTCAAATTGTAATTCAAGAACTCTGAAATACCCTGTTATTATTATTATTTTTTTAATGAACCTTGGGTATTTTGTTAATAAATATCAAGATAATCATTTTAGAGGATTTTACTACAAAAATTTCTGCCAAAGGTGTTTTTTTTTTTTTTTTTTTTTTTGGTTTGTTTGTTTTTTAAACTGAAGGGTTATATGACTATGGAAAAGTTGACAACCACTAGAATATTAATTCTACAACACATAGCCTCATGGTATTGTGTATTTGTGTATGTGTGTGTGTGTGTGTGTGTGCATGTGTGTATGTGTTGATGATGATGATAATGTAAAAATAATATGTAAAGAAATCTTTTAGAAATTCTTTGGCGTTCATAATATGGCAATAAAGATAGATATAGCAACATCTTGATTAAGGAAGGAGGAAAATGTATGTTCTAAGCTCCTTTTCACCAAGTGAAATGGAAACAAATATTATAATTAATAAAATATCAAAAATCCTATGAAATACATAACCTACATACAAAAGTAAGAAAGGAAGAAATATTTTTGAAGTATTGTGAAAATGGATCATATGGGCCATACTTGACTAGAAGATGTTCAGTCAAAAATAAACTAGTTTAGTTTCCATGCACCACAAATGGTCAAATTCAGTATTCACTCACTGTGCCAGTGTAACAGATTGCAAATTAAATTGAATTTATTTTTGCTTCAATTTATTTGCCACTGAAGGGATAAACCCTTTGTGCACCCATAACATTTTATCTTTGAACCAATAGCTAAAAAGTCTAAAGTTGTTAAGGCATGTTGTAAAAGTTGAAAGGTCAGTGAAGGGTTTGAACTTGAATGAAGCATCTATCTTTCAATCTTTTAGTTCAAAACAAACTCAGAGGACACAGTAAGCTCACTGACAGAAAACCTATTTTATTTCTCTGGTGTAGATAATTCACATGACCTGTTCTATTCACCTCTTTCTTTTGATATAAATAGCCTACTCCCTTCACCTCTGATTCTTCTATTCATGTGACCTACAAGTCTCTATTTCTCTTTTGTGGTCACCCTACCACAGCTCTCAAGTCTCTGGGTGCTGTTATTCTCTACCATTTCTAACAATTCCTTTTAAACCACCCTCTGTCTTGGTTTGTAGAGTAGACAGAAAGGTATATGACCAAAAAAAATTTCACCTAAATGGCTTATAACCAAGATCTGGGATGAAAGGTTTTCAACAAATAAAGAAATCTATATTATCAAAGGAAAAAAATGAAGAGGTTGATGGGTATATTAAATCCTTCGTCACCTTGTACTGTGGAAACAAAGCAAAAGTTACCCAGAGATATACACAATAACAGATGCTGAGACATACTTTCTGAGGAAAATGTGTGACCCTTTTTTCTTTTCTTTTTTTGTGAATAGTATTTTATTTTTTATAGTTACATATAAAACGATTTTCAACATTCATGTTAAAAATGATTTTTATCTACTATAACCAAAAGGCTATAAAATTGTGCACATCCTTTGATTTAGCAGTGCCACTACTGGGTCTATATCCCAAAGAGAAGAGAAAAGAGGGCAAAGAAACCACAGGTACAGAAATGTTTATGGCTATTTTTATTTGGATATATATGAGGGAGATGTGGGGTGGTGGTAAGTTATTGGAAATTGAATGGATACCCATAAATTGGAGAATGCTTTATTAAGTGTGGTATATGAATGCAATGGAATGCATAAGAAAGTTTGAGGAGTCTTATTTCCCCAAAGCCTGGAAAGATTTAAATGAACTGATAAAGAGTGAAGTGAACAGAATTAGGAGAACATTGTACACAGTGAAAAGAAGATTGTGTAATGATAAAATATGACAAACTTAATTTTTATCATCAATACAATGACCCAAGGCAATTCCACTACACTTGAGATGGAAAATGTCATTGACATTCCTAGAAAGAAAAATTGAAAATTTCTAGAAAAGGAAATTGAAGGAATTAGAATAGATAATGAGGAAATAAAATTATCACTCTTTGCAGATTATATGATAATATATTTGAAGAATCCTAGAAAATCATCCAAAAAAAGCCTGCGGGAAACCATTCACAGCTTTAATAAAGTTACAGGATATAAAATCAACAAGCATTCAGAATTTCCGCAATGTGTGTGTGTGTGTGTGTGTGTGTGTGTGTGTGTGTGTGTGTGTATAGATAGATCTATCTATATCTATCTATCTATCTATCTATCTATCTATCTATCTATATACACATACACACACATATAGCAGCAGTCATCAAAATCATTTGGTACTGGTTAAGAAATAGAGTGGTAGTTCAATGGAATACATTAGATACACAAACGACATAATAACTAAGTCCTATGGCTTTGAAAGCAATGTTCCTTTAAATGATCAAACAAGCTCTCTAACTGGAAAAAAAAATGAAAGACTTAAGGGAGGCAAAGATATTGTCAAAGTAATCCAAGAAAATTGTAAGAGAGCACTATTAAAATAAGGATATAATGTGTATTGTTTGATGTGTGTAAAAAAAAATGTAGTTTTGGACACGTTTAGAAAATCCATGAACTGTGAAAAGTCAGTCAAAAGTAACATGGAAAACAATTTTCAGCTAAAACAAACAGTATAGTTTTTGTCAACAATCTATGATCAACAATGATGGACAGAATCAGCTACACCCAGAAAAGGAACAATGGGAAATGAGTATGAACTGTTTGCATTCTTGCTTTTCTTCCCAGGTTATTTTTACCTTCTGAATCCAATTCTTCCTATGCAACAAGAGAACTGTTTGGTTCTACGCACATATATTATATCTAAGATACACTATGACATATTTAACATGTATAAGACTACCTGCCATCTAGGAGAGGGGGTGGAGGGAAGGAAGGAAAAAGTCACAACAGAAGTGAGTGCAAGGGATAATGTTGTAAAAAAAATTACCCATGCATATGTACTATCAATAAAAAAGTTATAATAATAAAAAACAATCTACAATTACATCAAGATGTAATTTTTTTGGTTCTTAGTGTTCTGATGTGTTAAATGATCATATTAGAACATACAATCTCTCTCTCTCTCTCTCTCTCTCTCTCTCTCTCTCTCTCTCTCTCTCTCTCTCTCTTTTCTCTCTCTCTCTCTCTTTTAATTTTTGCTCAGGCAATTAGAGTTAAGTTCCTGGCTCAGGGTCACACAGCTAGGTAGTGTTAAGTGTCTGAGCCCAGATTTGAACTCAGGTTCTCCTGACTTCAGCACTGGTGCTCTATCCCCTGTACCATCTAGCTGCCTCTCTATATATTTTTTGAGATTAAAGAAAACTTTATTTTTTAAAATAGTATTTTATTTTTCCAAATACTGAAAAAATAGTTTTTAACATTCACTTTTGCAAAAGTTTGTGTTTCAAAAGTTTATCCCTCTCTTCCCCTTTCCTCCCTTCCTTAGACAGCAAACAATCTGATATAGGTTAAATATGTGCATTTCTTCTAAACATATTTCCATATTCATTATGCTGTGCAAGAAAAATCAGTTCAAAAAGGTTAAAAAATTCATAAGAAGGAAAAATAAACAAACATACAAAAAAAAAGGTGCAAATACTAGGCTTTGATCCATATTCAGTCTCCATAATTCTCTCTTTATGTGGATGACCTTTTCTATCTCATCCAATGAAACTCTTGAATCACCTCATTATTGAAAAAAGCTTTATGTGTACCTTATTTTCTAACCATATTGTTTGACTCATTTAGTTCTCTGTGCAACATATATTTTATATTTAAATTGTACTCAGCCAGGTTTTTGATGAACATTTTGTTAAAAAAAATAATATCTGTCCATCTATATATTATTTTTTTCTCAGAAATCAGAACCACTTAATCTATTCCTTTAATCTCAGCTTTATTCTATAATCATTTCATTTTTAATGAATCATAACTATGTCCATACCTCAAGTTTGTCACTATTAAACTAGACTTATTAGTTGTCCTTCTCTGATCCCGTGGACTGGTTCAATAGTTAGGATTCCCCCTTATCTCTTGTACCCAACATTCTACTTCTAATCAATTCTCTAAGAATTAATGGGAAAGGAAAAGAAATATTTATTGAGCACATACTTTGTGTCAGGCATTATGTTAAGTGCTTTACAGATATTATCTCATTTAATTATCTTAACAACCCGGTTATAGAAACACTATTATTATCTGCCATCCTCATTTTAGCATTGATGAATTAAGCCTGAAGTTAAGTGATTTTCCAGGGTCACACAGCTGGTATTTGAAATCAAGTCTTCTTCATTCTTCCTCTATCCAATGAAAACTATGGAGAGATTTTAGGAAATCGATAAATTTTGTTGGGAATAAAAATATTTTTATTTTCACTGATCTTTGGTTTCATTGGCAATCATATGCTAAAAAACATCTTATGCATTTTTAAAGTATTATTCTGAGAATAAGAACTTAAAGAACTCTTGGTCTAAAGATGTGTCTCTCCACATTTCTTGAGCTGTATTCTGGCTATCTTTTATCTGATCTCTTTCATACTTACCACATGTCTTTCTAGAGCTCTATTTCTTATACACCTTGTTTTAGACTGTTTCCATCTGTAGCTATTCATGGAGGACAAGCACTCCTTTTGTAAAGATTCATTTTTCAGTGCTGCTCATTCACATTTGGTGTCTACTTCAATTTTCATCTGTGACTCCAAGAAGCTGTAGCAAGGTATACCCTAATAAAACACTCTTGACAAATGAGCCAAACTAGGTTGAGGATAACCAAAAGGCCTCAGATCCATTATTGAGTTAGGGTTATATCTATTCCAAGCAAGTAAAAACTTCTACCAGGTTAGATGGGAGCAATTTGTTTCAATGACGGGGAAGGTGACTGAAGAAGGTTTTATGGAGTGCATAAAGTATGGTTAGATATCAAAAAATAGCATCTGATGCATCATAGACCATTATCAGTTGTCCTTATTTTTATCTTGCTACTGAAATTTCATGACTTTGGAAAGAGAGAGTAAGGATGATATCTTTGTGCAGTTCTGCCTCCCATATCCAATTTAAGAACAAATCAAGACATCACCTAGTAATGTCATTGGTCCTCTTCAAAAACAAAGAACAACAATCTAGTAGGATATCTACCTGAGCCTACCGACAGACCTTCTTTTCTTCTTGCCAAGATCTATCTTATTCTGCTTATTATTGCTACCTAATTTCAATGTTACTTTGCACTTGTAGTCTGGTAACTAGATTTTTTTTTAATGGGTAAATGTTCTATGAATTACTGGCATTGTTTAATATGAAGATTCACATTGCTTATCTTGAATCTCTTGGGATCTTTCTTTTTCTTGGTTTTCATGTACTCAGGTGTATGCTATCCTCACACTTATCGATGCTCAATCCTGATGCTGGAAAACCAGTCAGTGTGGGAAAAGTGCTACACTTATCATTAAGAGTGACCTTTTTTTTTTTTTTAATTGTGACACTGACACTTTCTATATCACTATATGTAAATAACTTCAGAGTCTCAGTTTGTTTTTTTTTTCATTCAAAGTAGGAAGACAATAGGATTTGAGGTATATACCTTCCTAACATTGCTTTAAGCAAAAGCATGCTACAAACTAAAAACCTTAATAAAGTGAGACTCTTGGAGAACCTTATGTCCCCATGGGGCATTACAAAACAACCACATATGTTTTATATAACTTACACTGAAATACATGTTAAATCTCCAGAAAATACACAATTTCTTCCAAGGATCACAAAGAACTTAACATATATTATCTTGTATAATCTTAATAAAATTTTATGAAGCAAGTACTATAAGCATTATTATACCCATTTTACAGATGGAGAAACTGAAATTCAAAAGTCAAGTGGCTTGCTCTTCACAGAAAATGTCAGAAGTTAAGTTAGGATTTTGCTGGCTCCAGTTCTAACACTCTTTTGACTATATGTTACCATTTGGCAGTAATGTTTATTTTACACTTAATATAACTGCCTTCTTTCCACTATTAAAGGTTAACGGGCAATTGAAATATGCCCACTATACACTGAAACATATTTTTCTTACATCAATTACAAGGTGGATATTTAGAACCTATTTCTCTTCAGGGTTGGACTCAAAAAAAAAAAACAAACAAACAAAACAAAACAAAAACAAAAAAAAAAAAAAAAAAAAAAAACAATGAGCTTTTCTTCATCCAGAACATTTCTTTAAATTACAAACTTTAGTTGCTATCCTAGCTGCTTATTAGGTTCTTTCTTCCTACTACCATCACAATCACAAATCATTATATTGTAGAATTCCAGGATACTAAACATATTATGAATACTTTTTACAAAAACAATATCTACTGACAATGCAAGAGCAAACATATAAGGTACCTTGTAAAATTTGCTGGACAAAACACCAGAAAAATATCAGATATACCAAGTTTTGTCATCACTGACTGTGATTAATTTGGTGGTTAAAAAAAGACCAAAACTAAAACTACATTATAAAGCAGCAGTTATCAAAACCATTGGGTACAGGCTAAGAAAAAGAGTAGGAGATCAGTGGAGCAGATAAGATACACAGGATACAATAATCAAAGTTTTTAGTATTTGATAAACCCTCAAACTCCAACTACTGGGATAAGAACTCACTATATGACAAAAATTGTTGGGGAAACTGGAAAATAATATGTTGGAAACTTACCATAGACCTTCATCTTACACACCATACCAAAATAAGGTCAAAATGGATACATGATTTGGGCATAAAGGATGATACAATAAACAAATCAGGAGAACAATGGATTTTTGGAGAAGTGAGGAATTTATGACCAGAAAATGAGATCTAGACAACACTATAAAAATCAAAATGGACAACTTTGTTTACATTAAATTAAAAAGGTTTAAAACAAAACCAACAATGATAATATTAAAAGAAAAGTACAAAGCTGGGAAAAATGTTTACAGCCAGTATTTTTTATAAAAGACTGATTTCTAAAATATATAAAGAACTGTGTCAAATTTATAAGAATACAAGTCATTCTCCAATTGATAAATGGTCACAGAATATGAAGAATTTTCAGGTGGTGAAATTAAAATTGAAATTATAAGAAAAAATACTCTGAATAACTGTTGATTAGGAAAATGCAAATTAAAACAACTCTCTAAATACCACATTACACCTCTAAGATTGGCTAAAATGACAGGAAAAATTAATGATAAATGTTGGAGGGAATAAGGAAAAACTGGGACTATACATATATATGTATAGATATATAATATATGTATATATTATATATTATATGTGTATATATGTATATGTGTATATATATTACATATATATGTACATATATACATATACATATATGTATATATAATATATGTATATATAATTGGTGCAGTTGTGAACTGATCCAACTATTCTGGAGAGCAGTTTGAAATGGTTCCTGAAGGGCTATCAAACTATCTTTTTCTATATATAACATCAAGGATCACTGAGTGACCTTTGTTCATTTTTACCTGGACTAACCTTCATATGGCTTATAAGTTTTATCACTGCCTAAATAATTCAACTCCTAACAATTCAGTAAATCTAGTTGTAAGCCAATTGTAAAATACATCTTACTGCATAGACAGCAGGGAACTCTGTGTTCTTCTGTTTTGTCAACCACTTCTTATCTACAACTTTGACCCCTATGAATGTCAGTTTGCAAACAAAGAAGCAAATCAGAGAATAAGGCTATCTTTAAACTCCATTCAAATTATGCTTTTCTGTTTTAACATGACAAATACATACAATATTCATTAAATAATTTATCACCGGGGACATGGCAAACTGAATGTTGGCATACTAGGAGAAAATAACTCATACTAATTTTGATACATATATTTAAAATATTATTATAATTTACAAAGTTAAAGGCTAGGAATTCAAAATGTACTTTGTAATTAAGCAAAATTACTTTTCTACAAAAAGTGCCATTTGTCTTCCTTGCCTATCCTCCATAAATTATGGAATAGCTCTGAATCATAATGAATCCTTCAATTATTATATGCTAATTGTAATCAAGACATTTGTGGCTGTATGTAAAATAAGAATGAAGATTAGCATTATGCAAGATTTTGCAATAAATTGCTTTTACTTGTCATATAGTCCTAAAAGCCACCTCTAAATAGCTTTTAATATAGTGATAATAAGACTTTGTACTTCAATTTCCAGGAAAGTATTTTTAACAAAAATAGCATTAATTATCTATCCAATAGTTTGAAGAATAATGCTAATCACAACCCCTAACATCTACAAAAATGAAGACATGCCTATGCAAATAACCAGTAAATAAAATGGATAGTGGGTCACAAAATAATTATACAAGAAAGAATTTAACTTCACCAAGAACTTTGGTGATGTAAGTACAGATCTAGTGCCAGACATCCTAGAAAATGAAGTCAAGTGTACCATAGAAACAATTGTAAACATTTAGGTTCTTGTTGGAAATAGAATTTTAGTTGACATTTCTTAAAATTCTAAAAGATGATGCTGGAAACATGCTGTACTAAATATGGAAATAAATTTGGAAAACCTAGCAAGGGTCACTGTCTTGGAGAACATCACTTTTTGCCCTAATTCCAAGTAAGGTCAATGCTAAGGAATAGTCAAATGACCAAAAAATTGCATTTGTTTCTTACAAAAGTAATGTTATAAGATTCTGAAAGGTAGGCTTCAGAAACATGTGAACCAAGAATTATAAGAAGAGCAGGCTGTTATTTATTTATTTATTTATTTATTTATTTGTTTATTTATTTATTTATTTATTTATTTATTTTTGAGTAGGATTCTGTAACATGCACTCCTGGCAGTTACAAATACTAGTCTGCCCTAGGCCCAACAGAGTACTTTTGACCACTGACCTTTGCAGTGTCAACTCTACCCGGCTCACCTCCTCTGAGGCCTTCAAAGGTCTCTGGCCACAATCTCTTGAATCTATAGTTTAATAACCTATAGCACGCTCAATAACAGCCACGTGTATTCTTAAAAGCCTTTATTATACCTACTCACATAATGCCCTGACTTGATGCTCTGACTTGTTCGTTCCCTAGTGAACACCTGGTCAGAAGACCCACGTGTTCACTATCAAACTCCTTACCTCTCTGGGCTATCCATCCAATTGGCTCAGGGAGCCAGGTTAAAGAGAGCAACTGCTGTCTGCAGTGGGCTTATATAGGGCCTGTGAGGTCACACACACAATCAGTGAGAAAGTCACCCATTATGAAGCTATCTCAGTATGGCCAAGATCCCACCTACAAGGCAGTCCTAATATCCACAGAGATTACTTCCTGGGGCCCTCAAATCTCCCGTTGCACTGTGTCTGCCCATTTAAAGGGCCCGTATAGGATTTTTTTTTTTTATTTACAAGATATATGCATAGGTAATTTTTCAGAATTGAAAATTGCAAAACCTTTTGTTCCAACTTTTCCCTTCCTTCCTCCCACCCCTTTCCCCAGATGGCAGGTTGACCAAAACATGTTAAATATGTTAAAATATAAGTTAAATAAAATTTATGTGTACATGTCCAAACAGTTATTTTACTGTACAAAAATAATTAGACTTTGAAAAAGTGTACAATTAGCCTGTGAATGAAATAAAATATGCAGGCAGACAAAAATAGAGGGATTGGGAATTCTATGTAATGATTCAGAGTCATTTCCCAGAGTTCTTTCACTAGGTGTAGCTGGTTCAGTTCATTACTGCTTTATTGGAACTGATTTGGTTCATCTCATTGTTGAATAGACCCATGTCCATCAGATGATGATGATTACTCAGAATTGATCATCATATAGTATTATTATTGAAGTATACAATGATCTTCTGATGCTGCTTATTTCACTCCATATCAGTTCATGTAAATCTCTCCAGACGTTTCTGAAATCATCCTGCTGGTCATGTCTTACAGAACAATAATATTCCATAATATTCATATACCACAATTTATTCAGTTATTCTCCAAATGATGGACATCCACTCTGTTTCCAGTTTCTGGCCATACAAAGAGGGCTGCCAAAAAAAACAAAACAAAAAAAAAAAACATTCTTACACATACAGGTCCCTTTCCCTTCTTTAAAATCTCTTTGGGATATAAGCCCAGTAGTAACACTACTGGACCAAAGGGTATGCACAGTTTAATAACTTTTTGAGCATAGTTCCAAATTGCTCTCTAGAATTACTGGATGCATTCAGAATCCTACCAACAATGTATCAGTGTCCCAATTTTCCCACATCCCCTCCAACATTCTGCATTATCTATCCCTGTTATTATAGCCAATCTGACAGGTGTGTAGTGGTATCTCAGAGTTGTCTTAATTTGCATTTCTTGATTAATAATAACTTGGAGCATCTTTTCATATGGCTAGAAATAGTTTTAATTTCTTCATCTGAGAATTGTTTGTTCATATACTTTGACGAATTATCAATTGGACAATGGCTTTATTTCTTATAAATTAGTGTCAATTCTCTATACATTTTGGAAATGAGGCCTTTATCAGAACTTTTGATTGTAAAAATGTTTTCCCAGTTTATTGCTTCCCTTCTAATCTTTTCTGCATTACTTTTTTGTTTGTTTGTTTGTTTGTTTTTGTACAAAAACTTTTCATTTTGATATAATCAAAATTTATTATTTTGTGATCAATAATGATCTCTAGTTCTTCTTTGGTCATAAATTCCTTCCTCTTCCACAAGTCTGAGAGGTAAACTATCCTATGTTCTTCTAATTTATTTATAATCTCATTCTTTATGCCTATGTTATAAACCCATTTTGACATTATCTTGATGTATGGTATTAAGTGTGAGTCAAATTTTCCCAGGAATTTTGTCAAGCAGTGAGTTGCTATCCCAGAATCTGGGGTCTTTGGGTTTGTCAAACACTAGATTATTAATGTTATAGGTTGTTTTGTCCTTTGAACCTAACATATTCCCCTGACTAACTAGTCTATTTCTTAACCAATACCAAATGGTTTTGGTAACCATTGTTTTATAATATAATTTTAGATCTGGTCCAACTAGATTTTTCATTTGATTTTTTTTTTCATTAATTGCCTTGAAATTTTTGACCTTTTCTTTTTCCATATGTTGTTATTTTTCTAGGTCATTAAAATAGTTTTTTGGGAGTCTGGTTGATATAGTGCAAAAGAAATAGATTAGTTTAGGTACTATTGTCATCTTTATAATATTTGCTCACCCAATCCAACAGCATTTAATATTTTTCCAATTGGTTAGATCTGACTTTATTTGTGTGGAAAGTGTTTTGTAATTTTGTTCATATAATTTCTCTTTTTCCCTTGGCAGACAGATCCCTAAATATTTTATAATAACAGTAGTTACTTTAAATGAAATTTCTTTTGTAGCTCTAACTGTGGATTTTGTTGGGGATATATAAGAATGGTGATGATTTATGTGGGTTTATTTGCATCCTGAAACTTTGCTAAAGGTGTGGATTATTTCTAATAGCTTTTTAGTAGAATCTCTGGGGTTCTCTAAGTGTACCATCATTATCATCTACAAAGAGTGATAGGTTCATTTCCTCATTACCTATTCTAATTCCTTTATTTTCTTTCTCACCTCAATGTCAAAGTTAGCATTTTTAATACAATATTGAATAATAATGGTGATAGGGGGCAACCATGTTTCACTCCTGATTTTACTGGGAATGGTTCCATTTATACCCATTACATATGATGCTTACTGATGGTTTTAAATAGATTCTACTGATTATTTTAAGGAAAAGTCCATTTATTCCTATATTCTCAAGTGTTTTAATAGTAATGGATGTTGGATTTTATCAAATGCTTTTTCTGCACCTATTGAGATTATAATATGTTTTTTGTTAATTTGGTTATTAATATGGCCAATTATAACAATAGTTTTCCTAATATTAAACCAGCCCTGCATTCCCGTTATAAACCCTACTTGATCATGATGTATTAATTTCTTACTTAAGATTTTAATATCAATATTCATTAAGGAGACTGGTCTACAGTTTCTTTCTCAATTTTCAACCTACCTGGTTAGGGTATCAGTACCATGCCTGTGTCATAAAAGGAATTTGGTGGGACTTCTTTATTCTCTATTTTTTTCAAATAATTTATATAGCATTGGGGCTAATTGTTCTTTAAATGTTTGGTAGAATTCACATGTGAATCCATCTGGTCCTGGAAATTTTTTCTTAGGGAGTTGATTAATAGCTTGTTCGATTTCTTTTTCTGAAATGGGACTATTTAAGGAATTTACTTTCTCCTCTGTTAATCTGGGAAGTCTATATTTTTGGAGGTAGTCATCTATTTCACTTAGGTTATCAAATTTATTAGCATAAAGATGGGCAAAGTAACTTTTTATTATTGCTCTAATTTCCTTTTCATTGTTGGAACATTTTCCCTTTTCATTTTTAAGATTAACAATTTGATTTTCCTCTTTCCTTTTTCTAATCAGATTTACCAAAGGTTTATCTATTTTATTGTTTTTTTCATAGAACCAATTCTTAATACACACACACACACACACACTCTCACACACACACACACACACACACACACACATACACACACACACACACACACACACACAGAGACAGATATATTCCTTTTGCCAAATCTTTTTTTCTCAAGGGGGAGGAGTACATGAGAGATAGGAAGAAAATTTAAAATTCAATTTAAGAAAATGAATATTATTTTTACATTTAATTGAGAAATATTTAATAAAAAGAAAATATTTTGGGGTAAAGGAGCATGAAAACAGCTATTAATCTGTATAAAATCTTTGACAACTCTTTAAATTCTATATGTGTGTATAAACAAAACAATAATATCCTGAATGAAAATATAAAGCAAAAGGAAGAGATTTAAATGCAACACTACTATACCTGTAGTTCAAAAACTTAAATTAGACAGTGATGCAGTACAATATAAAGAATTTTTTAGACTTTACTAAAACAAAAACAAAAACAAAAAACCTTATGTATATGTTTAAAATTTAATATGTATAAAAAGTTTTTAAAAATTAAAAAAAAAATAGAGGTGAGACTACAGAAATAACTTTGTTTGGAGAGACACTAAGTATTGACTTCTAATGAAACATAAAAATGTAACGATATATCAATTTTTGTTTAGTTTTCAAATATATTTTAAACACAAGTACAAAATAAAAAGAGAGGAACATTAACATGTGCATAGTAGAAAACTCATGTAGTAAATACTACATATTGTTTTTAAAGAGTTCCAATTTTTCTTTGCTGCAAACAGGTTTTCTTTTATTCTCTGCTGTGCACTTTTTATTTTATTTTCCTCTTCTACTATCCAAAGAAGATTACCATTAAGTATGGACATACACACAATATGGTTGTACACACATACATAAACCCCATATATATACATATACAAATTCATATATACATATCCAAACATATAAACACATATATACATACACAACATATAAACATATAGATCTAGATATATAGATATACATACAAATATACATCTATATCTATAAACATACACACATATTCATAAATATATGTATATATATATATATACATATATATATATACATATATACATATGTACAATTGTATTTTGTAGTGTTCTTTGTCAGTTTTCTGGAGGTCTCTGGAGCAGCCTTCTTTTCACAGATTAGTCACCACAAGAATAGCCAGGTATTAAAGTCCAATGTCCAAATTCTTCATTGTCTCCTTGTGTGGGGCCCAGGCCGGCCTTGGTCTCAGTGGGGGAAGCAGGAGGATAGATCAGCCACCATAGTGGTGTGAGATGGGTTAAATGTCTCTCCTTGGTTCCAAGAGCTTGAGCTCTCACATCCAGTCCTCTGGACTTCTCTGGCTTTGACTCTGGCTGAGTTTGTCCCAATTTTATATGCTCTATTATAGTTATATTATCATAGGTGTGAATCTTGTAAAATAGGTGTCAATCTTAAAGAACTATATTAAGTACATGTACTGAACTAAAGAACTGTTAAGCACTATGCTAAACTAGATAACCATTGCCTTATCAATTCCACTGAGTTATCACCTTATAAGAATCCTTGTTTTAAGAAAAGGGTTCCGGCTCATAACAGTATTTGTTTCTGTTCATTTATTTCCCTGAAAATGAATATTATCTTCCTTCATAAATCCAAGTCCTTCCATGCCTTTCAAAATAAGAATTTCATCATTTCCTATACCACAACATATTTCAGCCAAGAGGTTTTGTTTGTTTGCTGCTATGATTGTTTCCCCCAATTTTTTGCATTTCTTCAATTCTTGGCTGCATAGATTTTATTTATAAAATAAAAAAAAAATTTACAATAATAAAATTATTCATATTACAATTCTTTCATCTTTTTCTATGATTTAAATTCTGAGTCTATTGAACTGACTTCTTTACATCTTTTTTTTTTTTGTTATCCAAAATTTTTTTTAATTTTTTTTTATTATATATATATATATATGTATATATATATATATATACACATTTTTATAATATTATCCCTTGTATTCATTTTTCCAAATTACCCCCCTCCCTCTATTCCCTCCCCCCGATGACAGGCAATCCCATACATTTTACATGTGTTACAATATAGTCTAGGTACAATACATGTGTGTGAATATCATTTTCTTGTTGCACAATAAACATTAGAATCCGAAGGTACATGCAACCTGGGCAGACAGATATTAGTGCTAACAATTTACATTCACTTCCCAGTGTTTCTTCTCTGGGTGTAGCTACCTCTGTCCATCATTGATCAACTGGAAGTGAGTTGGATCTTCTTTATGTTGAAGATCTCCACTTCCATCAGAATACATCCTCATACAGTATTGTTGTTGAAGTGTACAGTGATCTTCTGGTTCTGCTCATTTCACTCAGCATCAGTTGATTTAAGTCTCTCCAGGCCTCTCTGTATTCCTCCTGCTGGTCATTTCTTACAGAGCAATAATATTCCATAACCTTCATATACCACAATTTACCCAACCATTCTCCAACTGATGGACATCCATTCATCTTCCAGTTTCTAGGTACAACAAAAAGAGCTGCCACAAACATTTTGGCACATATATGTCTCTTTCCGCTCTTTAGAATTTCTTTGGGATATAATCCCAGTAGTAGCGCTGCTGGGTCAAAGGGTATGCACAGTTTGATAACTTTTTGGGCATAATTCCAGATTGCTCTCCAGAATGGCTGGATTCTTTCGCAACTCCACCAGCAATGTATTAGTGTCCCAATTTCCCCACATCCCCTCCAACATTTATCATTATTCGGTCCTGTCATCTTAGCCAGTCTGACAGGTGTGTAGTGGTATCTCAGAGTTGTCTTAATTTGCATTTCTCTGATCAGTAGTGATTTGGAACACTCTTTCATGTGAGTGGATATAGTTTCAATTTCTTCCTCTGAGAATTGTCTCTTCATATCCTTTGACCATTTATCAATTGGAGAATGGTTCGGTTTCTTATAAATTATGGTCAGTTCTCTATATATTTTGGAAATGAGACCTTTGTCAGAACCTTTGTTTTTAAAAATATTTTCCCAATTTGTTACTTCCCTTCTAATCTTGTTTGCATTAGTATTATTTGTACAGAAACTTTTTAGTTTGATGTAATCAAAATCTTCTATTTTGTGATCAATAATGATCTCTAGTTCTCCTCTGGCCATAAATTCCTTCCTCCTCCACAAGTCTGAGAGGTAGATTATCCTCTGTTCCTCTAATCTATTTATTAGATCCCTCTTTATGCCTAAATCATGGATCCATTTTGATCTTATCTTGGTATATGGTGTTAAGTGTGGATCCATATCTAATTTCTGCCATACTAATTTCCAGTTTTGCCAACAGTTTTTTTCCGAATAATGAATTTTTATCCCTAATGTTGGAATCTTTGGGTTTGTCAAAGATTAGATTGCTATTGATGTACCCTTTTTTGTCCTTTGTATCTAATCTGTTCCACTGATCTACCGGTCTATTTCTTAGCCAATACCAAATGGTTTTGGTGACTACTGCTATATAATATAGCTTTAGATCAGGTACACTTAGACCACCTTCCTCTGAGTTTTTTTTCATTAGTTCCCTTGCGATTCTCGACCATTTATTCTTCCATATGAATTTTGTTGTTATTTTTTCTAGGTCATTGAAATAGTTTCTTGGGAGTCTGATTGGTATAGCACTAAATAAATAGATTAGTTTGGGGAGTATTGTCATCTTTATTATATTCGCTCGGCCTATCCAAGAGCATTGAATGTCTTTCCAATTATTTAAATCTGATTTTATTTTTGTGGCAAGTGTTTTGTAATTTTTCTCATATAATTCCTGACTTTTCTTTGGTAGATGGATTCCCAAATATTTTATACTCTCAACATTTGTTTGGAATGGAATTTCTCTTTGTATCTCTTGCTGTTGCATTTTGATAGTGATATATAAAAATTCTGAGGATTTATGTGGATTTATTTTGTATCCTGCCACTTTGCTGAAATTTTGAATTATATCTAGTAGCTTTTTAGCAGTGTCTTTGGGGTTCTCTAAGTATACCATCATGTCATCTGCAAAAAGTGAAAGTTTAATTTCCTCATTTCCTACTCTAATTCCTTGAATCTCTTTCTCGGCTCTTATTGCTGAGGCTAGCGTTTCTAGTACTATATTGAATAGTAATGGTGATAGTGGGCAACCTTGTTTCACTCCTGATCTTACTGGGAAAGGTTGCAGTTTATTTCTATTGCATATTATGCTTACTGACGGTCTTAAATATATGCTCTTGATTATTCTAAGGAATAGTCCATTTATTCCTATACTCTCAAGAGTTTTTAGTAGGAATGGATGTTGGATTTTGTCAAATGCTTTTTCTGCATCTATTGAGATGATCATATGGTTTTTATTAATTTGATTATTAATATGGTCAATTATATTAATAGTTTTCCTAATATTAAACCAGCCCTGCATTCCTGGAATAAATCCTACTTGATCATAGTGTATTATCTTGGAGATGATTTTCTGAAGTCTTCTTGCTAATATCTTATTTATGATTTTAGCATCAATATTCATTAAGGAGATTGGTCTATAATTTTCTTTCTCAATTTTCGATCGACCTGGTTTAGGTATCAGTACCATGTCTGTGTCATAAAAGGAGTTTGGTAGGACTCCTTCATCCTCTATTTTTTCAAATAATTTATATAACATTGGGGCTAATTGTTCTTTAAATGTTTGGTAGAATTCACATGTGAATCCATCTGGCCCTGGGGATTTTTTCCTGGGGAGTTGATTAATAGCTTGTTCTATTTCTTTTTCTGAAATGGGACTATTTAAGCAATTTATCTCCTCCTCTGTTAATCTAGGGAGCCTATATTTTTGGAGGAAGTCATCCATTTCACTTGTTATCAAATTTATTGGCATAAAGTTGGGCAAAGTGACTCCTTATTATTTCTCTAATTTCCTCTTCATTGGTGGAAAGATCCCCCTTTTCATTTGTAAGACTATCAATTTGATTTTCCTCTTTCTTTTTTTTGATCAAATTTACCAAAGGTTTATCTATTTTATTGGCTTTTTCATAAAACCAACTCTTGGTTTTATTTATTAATTCAATAGTTTTTTTTACTTTCAATATTATTGATTTCTCCTTTTAATTTTTGTATTTCAAGTTTAATTTTTGGTTGGGGGTTTATAATTTGGTCTTTTTCTAGCCTTTTAAGTTGTAAGCCCAATTCGTTAATCTTCTCTTTCTCTATTTTCTTCAAGAAAGCCTCTAAGGATATAAAATTTCCCCTTATTACTGCTTTAGCTGCATCCCAAAGATTTTGATATGATGTCTCATCATTGTCATTATCTTGGGTGAAATTGTTAATTGTTTCTATAATTTGCTCTTTCACCCAGTCATTCTTTAAGATGAGATTATTCAGTTTCCAATTACTTTTTGGTCTATTTACCCCTAACTTTTTACTGAATGTAGCTTTTATTGCATTGTGATCTGAGAAGAAGGCATTTATTATTTCTGCCTTCCTACATATAATTTTGAGATCTTTATGTCCTAATATATGGTCAATTTTTGTATAGGATCCATGAACTGCTGAGAAGAAAGTATATTCCTTTCTATTGCCATTCAGTTTTCTCCTAACGTCTATCATACCTAGTTTTTCTAATATTCTATTTACTTTTTTAAATTTCTTTCTTGTTTGTTTTGTGGTTTGATTTGTCTAAATCTGAGAGTGCAAGGTTGAGATCTCCCACTATTATAGTTTTACTGTCTATTTCTTCTTGCAACTCTCTTAACTTTTCCTTTAGAAAGTTAGATGCTATACCACTTGGTGCATATATGTTTAGTATCGATATGGCTTCATTATTTATGCTACCTTTCAGCAGGATATAGTTTCCTTCCTTATCTTTTTTAACAAGATCTACTTCTTCTTTTGCTTGATCTGAGATAAGGATAGCTACTCCTGCTTTTTTGGCTTTACCTGAAGCATAATAGGCTCTGTTCCAACCTTTTACCATTATTCTGTATGTATCTCCCTGCTTTAAGTGTGTTTCCTGTAGGCAACATATTGTAGGGTTCTGCTTTTTGATCCAATCTGCTATCCGTCTCCGTTTCATGGGATCGTTCATCCCATTTACATTTACAGTTAAAATTACTAATTCTGTATTTCCTGCCATCGTATTATCCCCAGATTATGCTTTTTTCCCTTGACCCCCCTGATCCCCCTCCCCGATATTTAATTTACAGACCCCCCTTGTGACGCGCAACCCTCCCTCTTTTTTTTTTTTTAGGATCCCTCCCCTCTCCCTCCAAGTCCCTTCACTTATTCTCCTTTTCCTTTTCCCTTTTCCTCTCCCCACTTTTAATGAGGTGAGAGAAAATTCTCTGAAAAACAAATATGACAATTATTTACTCTTTGAACATCTCCTGATGAGAGTAAGATTCACACAATGATTCTCCCCCTCACTAAGTTCCCTCAGATATGGTGTATTTTCTATGCCTCTTCCTGGGATGTAGTTTCCCTCTTTTTATCACTCCTTCCCCTTTTTCTGAACCGACCTCCTTCCCTTTACTACACCCCCCTTTTTTTCTTTTATATCAGTAAAATCAAATTATCCTTGAGTATTTTTTATATACCCACAACAGAGTTACAGTTCTCAAGGGTTCTGTGTACCTTTTTCTGTTTCTCTTCAGTCTTGTGGATGTAGATCAAATTTTTTGTTTAAGTCTGGTTTTTTTCTTAGAAACATATAGAATTCCTCTGTTTCATTGAATGACCATCTTCTTCCATGGAAAAAGATGCTAAACTTAGCTGGGTAGTTCATTCTTGGTTGCAATCCTTGATCTTTTGCCTTTTGGAATATCAGGTTCCAGGCCCTTCTATCTTTTAATGTGGAGGCAGCCAGATCTTGGGTTACCCTTATTGTGGCACCTTGGTATTTAAATTGTTTTTTTCTAGCTGCTTGCAGGATTTTCTCCTTTGTGTGGTAATTCTGCAGTTTAGCCACAATATTCCGTGATGTTCTTTTTTTAGGGTCTATTTCAGAAGGAGTTCGATGAATTCTTTCCACATCTACTTTCCTTCTGTTTCTATTATCTCTGGACAGTTCTCTTTGATAATTTCCTGTAAAATAGAATCTAGGCTCTTTTTTTGGTCATAGTTTTCTGGAAGTCCAATAATCCGCAGATTATCTCTCCTAGAGCTATTTTCCAGGTCTATAGATTTTCCCAGTAAGTATTTGACGTTGTTCTCCAGCTTCTCATTTTTTTTTGTTTTGTTTGACTGATTCTTGGGTTCTCTGTGAATCATTCATTTCTATTTGTTCCATCCTGACTTTTAAGGAGTTATTTTCTTCTTTCACAGTTTTTAGTTCTTTTTGTAAATGCCCAATTTCGTTTTTAAATGAATTATTTGGCTCTATTGAATTTTTTTCCATTTCCCTAATTTTTTTTTGAGAATTATTTTCTTTTTCCAATTCAGAAATTCTATTTTCTTGAGACTTTTTTATCTTTTCCAATTCAGAAATCCTACTTTCCTGTGTTTTTTTAACCTTTTCTAATTCATAAATTTTGTTTCCCTGCATCTCCTGTGAATTCTTTATTTTTTCCAACTCCAATTTCAGGACGTTGTTATTCTCTATCATAGCTTCCCTTTCCTTTCCCCATTTTTCTTCAATCTCCCTCAATTTTTTAAGAGTTTCTTCTAGGAGAGAGTTATGTGAAGGGGGGCAGGGATCGTTCCCCTTTGGGTTGTTATCTGCTGACTCTCTGCTGTTAACTTCCTCGGGGTTGGATACCCGCTCTTTCTCTGTATAGAAGGAATCTATAGTTTTTGTAGCTTTTTTGCTCATATTTAAAAAAAAAAAAAACTTTTGGGGTCTGTCCCTGGGGTAGGAAATTATTTATTTACTTCTTTACCAGCTTCCTCCCAGACCAGATGGATGCAGAGGCTCCTGCGCCTGAGCTAAGATAGAGCTCTGGGAAAGAGTTCCCCACCCCCTTCCTGGAAGTGCCTCAGAGGTGATTAGCACTACTGTGCTTCGAGGGCGTAGAATAGTAAAGACAGCACAAAGCCCAGCCTATGTGTCCGCATGGGGAGTGGATGTCTGCAGCAGGTGACGTGAAAAGCCCCTGTGCTCAAACTGGAAGTGTCTGCCAGAAACCGCGGTCCCTAGTTCAAAGGTTCCGCTTCTCTGGGACTTCCTGGAGCTGAGTTCCACTCCCTCCAGCTAAGCTAGGCAGTGTGTGTTGCCTTGGGCTGTATCCACCCACTTGTCAATCTCTTAACTATTCTCAGGAGGTAGCTGAGGCCACACCCCCTGGTGCCGAGATCTGCTGAGTCACCTCCAGGGTCTGGGGAAAATCTAATCTGAGTTTTAAAATATTTTGGCTTTCTCTTCTGAACTGCTAAATAATTAGCAGAGAAGAGCTAAAAGCCTTTGCCAGATTCCTTTACCTCAGTGGCTTCTCTGATCCCAGAGCCCTTCCCAGCGCAATGGGCGCAGTGTGCTACTACCCCACCGTCTGTGCTGGTCTCTCTTATTCCCCCCCTGGGAACTGACCTTTCCTGTTGAAACTCCAGATTCTCTTCAGCTGGTAAGTCGTGCTTCCAGTCCTTATGGTATCTATCAGTCCTGAGCTAATTCTGAGACTTAATTTATCTAGTTGGTTGTGAGGGAGTGAGGACATTCACAGAGACGTGTGTTTCTTCTCCGCCATCTTGGCTCCGCCCGTCTTTACATCTTTTTCATTCTGATTTCTTTGAAGTTTCTGATCTTTTGTTCATCTAAATGAAATATATATATTTTCTAATTTACTAAGTTGCCTGATAATTTAACTAGGATGTTGTTACATAAAAATTTGTTAGGTAGAATTTTCATTATTATTATTGTTATTATCATATTGGTTTTACCTATCCATGAACAATAAAACTATTTCAATTATTTAGATCTAACATTATTAGTATAAAACTGTTTTATATTCATATTCATATAGTTCCTGTGTCTAATTTAGCATTTATATTGTCAGATATTTTATGCTTTCTATTATTTTAAATGATTTAAAATGCTGAATACTCTGGCACATAGTAGATTTTTCCTATTTTTCTCTTTTGATTAAATCTATTTTAGCTTTATTTTTGTCTGAGAGCATGATTATTGCTACTGGGCATTTTACCTAATAAACTCTACTCCTCATCTTTATTTTATGATTGTGTATATCTCTTATTTCCTATTCCTTATATGTCTTCTTTTCTTCTACTTGCTACATTGTGATCTTATTATTTAACTGCTCCCTACCAAGGCCTACTCCCTTCTGCTCTCTCCCCACTCTTTACCCTTGCTTTCTTATTTCTATCTGATTTTAGAACACATTTATATATTTTCAAATATATGTGTTGTTCCCACTTTATCTCTTTTCCATTAATTTAGAAACCCTAGTATAACCACTCCC
The DNA here is from genome assembly GCF_048593235.1 of Sminthopsis crassicaudata. Lineage (NCBI taxonomy): Eukaryota > Metazoa > Chordata > Mammalia > Dasyuromorphia > Dasyuridae > Sminthopsis > Sminthopsis crassicaudata. The sequence continues at coordinate 537,838,785 of NC_133617.1, forward strand.
ATCTTATTCCTCATCATTTTTGGCTCTGAATTTAGAAGACTTTTATTATTCCCTGCTATGTATATGTTTTTCTCTTTAACCCAAATGTGATGCTAGTAAGATTCCCTCTAAAAATCCCTTACTTATCCTCTCCCCTCTTCCTATCCCTTTAGTCTATTATTTCTTTTTGAATTTAAAAGATTTTTGTAAATGTTTAGATATGTTTGTATTATTCTCTCTTTAGCCCATTCACAATTGCAGAACTACCAGTCCTCCAGCCCCATTAAATGTAATTGTCAGTTCTTCCTCTCAAACCTTCTTTGCAAAAGATAAATACCCTTTTTACCTTTTCTAAGGTAGTTTAAAAAAAATAATACCATACTCAGTTTTATGTATTTTTTTTTCAATTACCCAATTTCTAATGACAATCTTGGACATACAATTTTTAAATACATTTCCAAGAAAAAGTAAATATTCTGTTCTTATTGAGTCCAGTGTAATTAGTTTTTAATGTTTACTTTGTATTTCTCTCTGATGTAATTTTTCAAATTTTCTATAAAGTTCAGGTCTTAATACAAGAAAATTCTTAAAGTATAGCAATTCGTTGAATATTGTTTTATTGTTATTGTTTTTAGGAGTATGCTTAACATTATTTGGGTATGATATTTTGGGCTGCAATACCTGTTTTTTTTTTGTTTTTTTTTTTTTTGTTTTGTTTTGTTTTTTTGTTTTGGTTTGTTTTGGTTTGTTTTCAATAAAAAGTGTTTCAAGACCTATTGTCTCTGAAGGTAGCCATTGCTTGGTTTTGTAAGATTATAATTTTAACTCCATCATATTTGAATTATTTTTCCATTAATTTTTGCATTTTTTCTCCTTTACCTGTTTTTTTGAAATTTAATTATTATATTCCTGTTGGTTTTCTTTGTAGATCTTTTTCAGTTGGTGACTGGTGGATTTACTTTTCTATTTCCACTTTCTCCTTTTGTTCTAACACTTCAGAAGAACTTTCTTAAATTATTTATTGCATCATGGTGTCAAGATTAGAGTACCTGATAAGTATAAAAATAATAGAGAAACCTATCAAATTATTAGCTAGATAATATAGTACCTGAACTCAGGAATCCAGTCTGGCCTCAGATTTAAATTTGTGACAAGAAACTTAACATTGTTTGTGTCAGTTTCCTCACATGTAAAATGAAAAGGAGAAGGAAATATTTCCAGTGTCTTTGTCAAAACAGTTCCAAATAGGATCACAAAGTGTTGGATATGACTGAATGACAGAAAAATAACCGTAAAATAATAAGCAATTACAATGTCTTTTGAATTAGAATTCTCTTTGAATCACTTGTTCTGAGCATAAAAATTCCTACTTGTAATATTGAGTCTAGTATCTACAATCTCAGCAATACTGACATTACAGTCAAACATATTAGTTATCAAGCCATATAAGTACAGTGAAGGCAAAGAGAGATTAAGTCACCAAAGATCAAGAGAAATTTACTAATGTCTAGGAAATCAACTAAGATATAGATAAGAGGGGGGTAGAGCCAAGATGGCAGAGAAGATACACACAAATTTGTAAGCTCTATTCTTCCCTCAATACCAATTAGTTAAATCAGCCACAAAAATAAGGCTGGACTGATAAAACCACAAGGATTAGAAGCACAAATTACCAGCTGAAGATAATCTGGAGGTTCAACAGAAAAGGTAGGTTCCAAGGGGAGGAAAAAAAAAAAAAGACCAGCACAGACAGGATTAGGTGATAGCACACTGTGCCATCAGGGCTGGGGAGAACTCTGGGATCAGAGAAGCCACTGAGATAGACGAATCGGACACAGGCTGTTAGCTCTTCTCTGCTTATAAAACAGCAGTTTCAGAAGAGAAATCAAGACACTTTAAAATATAAAGCCAGATCCTAAATCCACCCCAATCTGGAAGTGACCTATCAGATCAAAATGTGAATTGGTCTCAGGCACAAGAATAAATTATGGAAGAGCTAAAAATTAACCAAACAAGCAAAACAATGAGAATATTGAAAAAATAAATGGATCATACAAAAAACATCATGCAAAAATAGTCAATGGCTTTTTAAAGGAATAACAACAATAATAACAAAAGTACTTTGAAAGCCAAATAGGCCAAATGGTAAAAGAGGAACAAAAATGATAAAAATTCACTAAAGAAAACAACTCTTTAAAATACAGAATTGAGCAAAGGCAAAAAGCTATCTAAAAACAAACTGAAGAAAATATTTCTTTAAATATTAGAATTAGGCAAGAGGAATCTTATGACTCCATGACACATTAAAAATAGTTGCAGTAGTTATTCAAATTTTTAAACAAAATGAAATAAAAGGGGAAAATTTGAAATATCTTATTAAAAAGACAAGGGAATAAGAAAATAGGTCAAGGAAAGATAATTTAAGAATTATTAGACTACCTGAAAGCCATGATCAAAGAAAGAGTAGAAACATTTTTCAAGTAACTATCAAAGAAAACTGCCCTGATATTCTGCAAACAAAGAATAAAATAGAAATTGAAAGTACCTACCAATCACCTCCTGAAAGAAATCCCAAAATGAACACTCCCAGAAATATTATCCCAAATTTCCAGAGGTCCCAAATCAAGGAGAAAGTATTTGAAGCTGCCAGAAAGAAAGAAAGAATTCAAATATTGTGAAACCACAATCAGGATCACTTAATATTGAATATCTTCCATGTTAAGGCATCATAGAGTTTGGAAAGTGATATTCCAAAGGCAAAGGAGGTAGAAGTACAACCAAGAACCACCTGCTCAGTAAATATGATTGTAAAGTTTCAGAGGAAAATAAATAGTTAATGAAATAGAGTGCTTTCAGTCATTCCTGATGAAAAGGTCAGAGTTGAAGAGAAAATTTGAGATTCAAGTGCAAGACAAAGAGAAACATATAAATGATAAATATAAACAGCAAAGAGAAGCAATAAAATATTCAATCAGGTTATAACTTTTACATCTGGAATATGATGTTTGTAACACTTGATAATTTTATCATTTTAGGGCAATTTTAGGGCACACATACAAAGGGCACAGATGTGAATTCATGATAATGATATGATATCATAAGAAAACAAAATTAATGAGAAAGAAGGATGAACTGGGAGAAGGAGAAAATGAGAGGTAGAATAGAGGCAAATTACCTCACCAACAAAAGAGACACAAAATTATACAATGGAAATGAGTTGCATGTACAATGTTTGAACCTTACTATTATCAGAACTCTCAAAATAGGAATAACATACACATTAAGTTCATTTAAAAAAATCTATCCTACTCTACAGGGAAGTAGGAGAGAAAGTGAATAGGAAGATAGGTGATAGCAGAAGAGACAGATTGGGGGAGTAAATGATCAGAAGCAAAACAGTTTTAAGTAGGGATAGAGTGACAGGGGTAGAGAAAGAGAGAGGAAGACAGAAAGAGGAGGGGGGCGATTGGGTGGAGGGAGGAAGGTAGTGGGAGAAGTGGGGATGGAAATACACAGTAATCACAAAACTGAAAAAATTCACAGCAAGTTTTTATGATAATGAGCTTTCTTTTCAAATATAGAGAAAACTGAGTCACATATTTAAGAAAAATAAATCAATGGATTGAAAATATGAACTGTGTTCAGATGAAGAAATCAAAGCTATTTGTAGTCATATATAAAAAACGTCTAAATCACTATTGAGTAGAGAAAGGCAAATTAAACTCTCTCAAATGTACCATTTTTCATCTATCAGATTGGACGATTTGACAGAAAAAAATAATAACAGCTGCTGTTGAAGATGTTGGGAAATTGGAATGCTAAAACACTGTTAGTACAGTTGTGAAATGATACTATTCTGCAAAGTAACTGATACAAAGATCAAAGTAGTATACAACTATACATACTCTTTGACCCAATGATAACACTACTATATCTGTCTCTCCAAAAGATTTTTTTTAAATATGTGTACAAAATTATTTATAGCAATTTTTCTTATATTTGAAAATCATTAGAAATCTAGGAGATACCCATGAGTTTGGAATAACTGAAGAAGTTTTAGTGGTTTATAAAGAAATACTATTGTAATAAAAGAAACAATGAGCAGGATGCCTTCAGAAAAGCCTGGGATAATGTACAGAAGCTGATTTAAGTGATAATTAGTAGAACATAGCACATAGTAATGACAATATTATATAGTGATTGACTAGGAAATGACTTAGTTATTTTTAGACATACAGTTGTGAAAGGTTTGTGATGAAAAATCCTATCCACCTCCAGAGAAAGAAGTGAAGGAGGTTGAATGCTGATTGAAGCATATTTTCTCTTTCTCTTTTTTTTTCCCTTGTATTTGGGGGCAGTCTATTATTTTCATAACATGACTAATATGGAAATGTTTTGTATAACTGCACATGTAAAACTATATCAAATTCCTTTCATTTTCAATGAGAGGAAAGTGTATGGGGTGAAACACAAAACCCAATTTTTATAAATGAATGCTTAAAATTATTTTCACATATAATTAAAAATGTTTAAAAATAAATTTTGAACAAAGCCACTTTCTTTCCTTTTCCAATTATATTAACAGTTGGGGGGATATACTAAATGAATTACTATTGAATAATGGAAAAATCAAGTACTGCATATTTTCATTTTGTTTTAAAATCTGGAAAACAGTGTTTTAAGTGTACTTGTGGACTTGTGGATTTAGCAAACACCATTTTTTTCTAAAATTGATGTCAGTGGCACTCTACATGTGAGTACAGAAACTGTCATAAATGACAGGATTGGAATTTATTTTAGATAATTATTGCCAACTCTTAGAAATGTTTTACTCTAGGCAGCATTCTATAAATATCACCATAACACTGGTTTCTTATGAGATTAACATAAATTAATTTTAATCATAAGAAATTGGTATATGTCCATTATCTACAAATCTTGGCCTTATTTGTAAGTCTTATGTCAGCAATGAGTTTTTCCAAGTTAAATCACATTTCTCCCAGTCTTGTCACTTAATCTACCAAGTTCCAAATATGTATGGATTACTATGCCTAGGAACATCTTTCTGAATATCATATTCTTGAGTTAACTAATAATAGTTCCTAATAGTTTCTGTAAAATGTGAATGATAAGATAATCTGAGTAAGTACTTGGTTTATTTTCAAAAAATGATATGTTTAAACATCAAATTGATTTCTTTGAGTGTAACAGAAGTATGAGCAAAATCATTGCCACAACAATCATAATTTTTATAATGTTTTATGGAGATTTATTTTTCCTTTTTTAAAAATTATTTTAATACACATTGATTTATGGATCATGTTGGGGAAGACAAATAAGAGAAAAAAGGAAAAGGCTTGGAAGAGATTTTTACAGATAAAAGAAGTAAAAAGAACAGTTTGTTCATTATTTTCTATTGAACAATAAGATACTATTATCTTCATATATGACAACTTATTCAGCCATTCTTCAATTGAGGGGTATATACTCAGTTTATGAGAAAGACTTACTAAAGAAGATAATGTTATATTATTATTGTTATAAAGCATTTTGAATAGAATTATACAGATTTTCAAATTTAATTCAATTAAAATTTTCAATATAAACAATAGCTTTTATGTAACCTTTTATGTGCACAATTAATTAGAAAATTTTAACTTTTAGAAGGTAACCTGGGTATAATTAGAGAACCCCAAAGACTCTGCTAAAAAGCTATTAGAAATAATTCAGAATTTTAGCAAAGTTGCAGGATACAAAATAAATTCACATAAATCCTCAGCATTTTTATATATCACCAACAAAATGCAACAGCAAAAGATACCAAGAGAAATTCCATTCCAAGCAAATGTTGAGAGTATAAAGTATTTGAGAATCCATCTACCAAAGAATAGTCAGGAATTATATGAGCAAAATTGTGAAACACTTGCCACAAAAATAAAGTCAGATTTAAATAATTGGAAAGACATTCAGTGCTCTTGGATAGGCCGAGCGAATATAATAAAGATGACAATACTCCCCAAACTAATCTATTTATTTAGTGCTATACCAATCAGACTCCCAAGAAACTATTTCAATGACCTAGAAAAAATAACAACAAAATTCATATGGAAGAATAAAAAGGTCAAGAATTGTAAGGGAAATTGCTATGGTCCAGTCTAGCTCCTCTGAAGGGCTCAGAATAAGTCCTTGTCAGGATAAGGAAAAGTCCTGGGCCCACATTGGGCGCCAAATGTAGCGTGCTGTTGTCTCCAGAAACTGCTGATAGCTCTCTGGGAAGAGATCTGCTGTGTCAACTCAAATCTCTTGGACAGATTATTCTTCCTGTAGTGAACCATTGTCTCCAGGCAGTTGCTGTTAACTCTTGTCCAGAGAAGTGACTTCCCTTCCTGCATAGAGAGCCCTGTCAAGCCTGATGTAGTGCAGAGTCTTCTCCTCTTTCTGGAGTGCTGTCCTCTCTAATCCTCCCAGAGAATGGGCGTGGGATAATGCAAGGGCTTCTGAGAAGAAGTACTCCAACCAATGAGCTTGCTCCTCTTAGAATTCCTAAGGTATAAACTCCCTTTAAAGGCCCAAGCCAAAGGACTGAGCCAGAGAACTGTCAAGTCAACCTGACTTCTCACCTTGTAATTGTCCAGACAACCTGAATTCTCACCTTGATACTGTCCAGACAACCTGAGTTCTCACCTAGTAATCCTGACAGGAACTAATGAAAAAAAAAGTCAGATGAAGGTGGTCTAAGTGTACCTGATCTAAAGCTATATTATATAGCAGCAGTCACCAAAACCATTTGGTATTGGCTAAGAAATAGACCGGTCAATCAGCGGAACAGATTAGATACAAAGGACAAAAAAGGGTACCTCTATAGCAATCTAGTCTTTGACATACCCAAAGATACCAACATTAGGGATAAAAATTCATTATTTGGAAAAAAACTCTTGGGAAAACTGGAAATTAGTATGGCAGAAATTAGATATGGATCCACACTTAACATTATATACCAAGATAAGATCAAAATGGGTCCATGATTTAGGCATAAAGAATGAGATCATAAATAGATTAGAGGAACAGAGGATAGTCTACCTCTCAGACCTGTGGAGGAGGAAAGAATTTATTACCAGAGCAGGACTAGAGATCATTATTGATCACAAAATAGAAGATTTTGATTAGATCAAACTAAAAAGTTTCTGGATAAACAATACTAATGCAAATAAAATTAGAAGGGAAGTAACAAATTGGGAAAATATTTTTAAAGTTAAAGGTTGTGATAAAGGTCTCATTTCCAAAATATATAGAGAATTGATCCTAATTTATAAGAAATCAAACCATTCTCCAATTGATAAATGGTCAAAGGATATGAACAGACAATTCTCACATGATGAAATTGAAACTATTTCCACTCATATGAAAGAGTGTTCCAAATCACTACTGATCAGAGAAATGCAAATTAAGACAACTTTGAGATACCACTATACACCTGTCAGATTGGCTAAGATTACAGGAAAAAATAATGATGAATGTTGAAGGGGATGTGGGAAAACTGGGACACTAATACATTGTTAGTGGAGTTGTGAAAGAATCCAGCCATTCTGGAGAGCAATTTGGAACTATGCCCAAAAAGTTATCAAACTGTGCATACCCTTTGATCCAGCATTGCTGCTATTGGGCTTATATCCCAAAGAAATACTAAAGAGCGGAAAGGGACCTTTATGTGCCAAAATGTTTGTGGCAGCTCTTTTTGTAGTGGCTAGAAACTGGAAGTTGAATGGATGTCCATCAATTGGAGAATGGTTGGGAAAATTGTGGTATATGAAGGTTATGGAATATTATTGCTCTGTAAGAAATGACCAGCAGGAGGAATACAGAGAGGCTTGGAGAGTTACATCAACTGATGCTGAGTGAAATGAATAGAACCAGAAGGTCGCTGTATACTTCAATCTTGTATGAAGATGTATTCTGATGGATATCTTCAACATAAAGAAGATCCAACTCACTTCCAGTTGATCAATGATGGACAGAAATAACTATACCCAGAGAAGGAACACTGGGAAGTGAATGTAAATTGTTAGCACTACTGTCTATCTACCCAGGTTACTTATACCTTCGGAATCTAATACTTAATGTGCAACAAGAAATTTGTATTTACACACATATATTGTATCTAGGTTATATTGTAACATGTAAAATGTACGGGATTGCCTTTCATCAAGGGGAGGGAGTAGAGGGAGGGAGGGGATAATTTGGAAAAATGAATAAAAGGGATAATATTATAAAAAAAAAATTACTCATGCATATATACTGTGAAAAAATTTATTAAAAAAAAAGAAGGTAACCTGGGAAACTCTTGCTCCACAAATTGGAGTATATAATAATTAATTTTAAAAAAATAATAAAATTGTGCCCATGATTCACTTTAATATTAAGCTTTCCGTTTTACAGGTTGTATTGTAGAGAGAGAAATTCTCTCTAGAACAAGGAGAAACAAATGTTTTTTACAAAATCCATTGGGGAGAAGCAGAGTCATGATGGCAGAGAAGACATTACTTTTTTTGAGCTGTTCCCACAACTCTCAGATTAATTAGCAAATCTAACCTCTGATTTAGTTCTGGACTGGCAGAACCCACAAATATTGGGGAAGTAACTTATTATCAGCAGAATACAATTTTGAAGATCTCCAGAAAAGGTCTGTTTTAATTGGGCATAGAGGAAGGCAGGCCAAGCACCAGCAGGCCAAGCACAGATGCCAGTGCAGGCAGCATACCTGGGGTGGTGTGGACTCCATGCTGGAGAATCTATGGGGAGGAATCTAAAGCAGCATTGGATGCTCTGCCCTGGTTGCAAGCCAGTGTTTTGGCAGAGAAGTTAGAAAACATCCAACAAAAACACAAAAGGTAAATAGTAATCCTCAAAATGCCCAAATTTGAGACCTAGCCACACCCATGCAGCACTGAAAAATCAGTCAGCACTGACTTAGCACAGCTGCTGCCACTACTTGTAGAGGAGTCTTAGACAACCCCCTCATCCTAAAAGCAGATCTCAATATAAAAAAAAATGATCTAAAAAGCAAAAAGAACTCTGACCACAGGTATTTTTTTTTAATTTCACTGTGTTTATTTTCTTTTATTTTCTATATAGCTTTTTATTTACAAGATCTATATGCATAGGTAATTTTTCAGCATTGACAGATGCAGAACCTTTTGTTCCAATTTTCCCCTCCTTCCCCCCACTTTCTCCCCCAGATGGCAGGTTGACCAATATATGTTAAATATTTTAAGGTATATGGTAAATACAATATATGTATACATGTCCATACAGTTATTTTGCTGTACAAAAAAGAATCAGACTTTAAGATAATATATAATTAGCCTGTGAAGACAATAAAAAATGCAGGTAGACAAAAATGGAGGTATTGAGAATTCTATATAGTGGCTAACAGTCATCTGCCAAAGCTCTTCGCTGGGTGTAGCTGGTTCAATTCATTACTGTTCTTTTGGCACTGATTTGGTTCATTACATTGTTGAAGAGGGCCATTATATAGTATTGTTGTTGAAGTATACGATGATCTCCTGGTCTTGCTCATTTCACTCAGCATCAGTTCATGTAAATCACACCAGGCCTTTCTTAAATCATCTTGCTGGTCATTTAATAATATTCCATAACATTCATATACCACAATTTGTTCAGCCATTCTCCAATTGATGGGCATCTATTAAGTTTCCAGTTTCTGGCCACTCTAAAGAAAGCTGCCACAAACATTCTTGCACAACACAGATCCCTTGCCCTTCTTTAAAATTTCTTTGGGATATAAGCCCAGTAGTAATACCACGGATTCAAAGAGTATGCACAGTTTGATAACATTTTGAGCATAGTTCCAAATCATTCTCCAGAATGGCTGGATGTATTCACAATTCCACCAACAATGTATCAGTGTCCTAGTTTTCCCACATCCCCTCCAACATTCCGCATTATCTTTCCCTGTCATTTTAGCCAATCTGACAGATGTGTAGTGGTATCTTAATGTGCATTTCTCCAATTACTAATGACTTGGAGCATCTTTTTCATGTGGCTAAAAATAGTTTCAATTTCTTTGAGAATTTTCTGTTCATATCCTTTGACCATTTATGGATTGGAGAATGACTTGAGTTCTTATAAATTAGAATCAATTATCTATATATTTTGGAAATGAGGCCTTTATCAGAACTTTTGACTGTAAAAATGTTTTTCCAGTTTGCTGCTTCCCTTCTAATCTTGTCTGCATTAGTTTTGTTTGTACAAAACCTTTTCAATTTGATATAATCAAATTTTTCTATTTTGTTATCAATAATTATCTCTACTTCTTCTTTGGTCATAAATTCCTTCCTCTTCCACAGGTCTGAGAGGTAAACTATCATATCATATATTATTCTAAATTTACTTATAATCTCATTCTTTATGCCTAGGTCATGAACCCATCTTGACCTTATCTTGGTGTACAGTGTTAAGTGTGGGTCCATGCCTAATTTCTGCCATATTAATTTCCAATTTTTCCAGCAATTTTTGTCAAACAATGACTTCTTATCCCAAAAGCTGGGGTCTTTGGGTTTGTCAAACATTAGATTATTAAAGTTATTTACTATTTTGCCTTTGAACCTAGCCTATTCCACTGATCAACTAGTCTATTTCTTAGCCAGTATAAAATGGTTTTGGTAACCACTGCTTTATAATATAATTTTAGATCTGGTACAGATTCATTTGATTTTTTTTCATTAATTCCCTTGAAATTCTTGACCTTATATTTTCCATAGGAACTTTATTTTATTGTTATTTTTTCTAGGTCATTAAAATAGGTTTTGGGGAGTCTGATTGGTATAGTGCTAAATAAATAGATTAGTTTAGGTAGTATTGGAATCTTTATTAAATTTGCTTGCCCTATCCAAGAGAATTTAATATTTTTCCAATTGGTTAGATCTGACTTTATTTGTGTGGAAATTCTTTTGTAGTTTTGCTCATATAGTTCCTGATTTTCCGTTGGCATGTAGATTCCTAAATATTTTATATTTTTGGTAGTTACTTTAAAATTTATCTTTGTAACTCTATGTGTTGGATTTTATGGTGAAAGAGAAGAACAGATTTCAAACTCTGAGGTCACTAAAAGCAGATAGTCTCCAGATGAAGCCTCAAAGGGTGATATAAATTGGATCCTTTCTCACAAGGTTCTACTAGAGGAAATTAAAAATGAATCTTAAAAGAAGAAAAATGGAAGAAAAATGGGGAAAAGAAATGAGAACTTTATAAGAGGGTTTGAAAAATGAAACACAGAAATCAATTGAAAAAAAATTACAAAATAGATTTGTAATTGGAAAATGTAAATAGAAAACGTAAACTTCCAGACCAACAGAATTTGTGAAATGGAAAACAAAATTCACCAGAAAGAAAAAGAAAAAAAAATCATCTAAAAATTCAGTTGGTCAAATACAAAAATAATTTTAAAATGCAAATGAAGAAAATAATTCACTAAAAATCAGAAAATCAGAACTGAACAAATGGAAATGAATGACTCAATGAGACATCAGGAATCAGTCAAGAAAAACCAAAATCAATAAATAAAAGAAAATTTAAAATGCCTACTTGGAAAAACAACTGAACAGGAAACTATATTTAGGAGAGACAATCTAAGACAATCTAGGAGAGATAATCTGTTTTTTATTATACCTTTTAATTTACAAGGTATATACATAGGTAATTTTTCAGCATTGACAATTGCAAAACCTTTTGTTCCAACTTTTCCCCTCCTTCTCCCCGCCTCTTCCCCCAGATGGCAGATTGACCAATACATGTTAAATATATTAAATATAAGTTAAATACAATATATGTATACATATATGAGAGACAATCTAAGGATTAATGAACTTCCTGAAATCAATGATGAAAAAAAAATGTGGACACTATCTTACAGGAAATTATCAAAGAGAACTGCTCTGATGTTTTAAAATCAGAAGGTTAAATAGCCATTGAAAGAATTCACCAAGCACCTCCTGAAAGAGAGCCCAGTATGAAAACTCTAAAAATATTGTGGCTAATTTTCAGAACTATTAGACAAAGAAATAACTATTACAAATATCCAGAAAAACAACCAAATACCAAGGAGCCACAATAAGGAATTCTCAGGACAAGCAACTGCTACCTTAAAGGAACAAAGGCCTTGGAATCTGATATTCCAAAAAGCAAAGTAAGATGGAATGCAGCCAAGAATAAACTACTCTACTAAACTGAGAATTTTCTTTCAGAAAGACAATGGAAATTCACTAAAACAAAAGTAACATTCAATAAAACAATAAAAAAATTCAATTTAATTTATTTCCAAGGAAAAGACCAGAGCTGAGAGAAAAAAATAACCTCCAAATCTACAACTACAACTCAAGAAAAACATGAAAAGGTAAAAAGAAAAGAACTCTCTTGAGAACTATATCTCTGTTATAGGTATACATAGTGCATGTATAATTTATAACATTTTTAAAAAGCTAAAGGTGAAAAGGTGATTTACTAGAAAAAGTGGAAAGTGGAGTTAAAATGAAAAAATGAAATTACTAGTTCTGCCTTTGTGCATTTGTTTTTGAGATTTCTATGTCCTAATATACAAGCTATTAATAGAACTACCTAAGAAAACAATCTCCAGGGAAAGATAGATTCACATGTGAATTTTACCAAACATTTAAAGAACAATTAACTCCAATATTTTATGAACTAATTGAAAAAATAGGGAAAGAAGGACTTCCACCAAATTCATTTTATGATACACACATGGTATTGATACCTAAACCAGGTAGGATGAAAAGAAAGAAAATTATAGAATAATTTCCCTAATGAATATAGATGGAAAAATCTTAAATAAAATATTAGCAGAAACATTATAGAAAGTCATTCCCCATTATGACTAAGTGGGATTTATAGCAGGAATGCAGGGCTGGTACAATATTAGGAACATTATTAACATAATTGAATATATTTGCTTTTATTAATAACCAAATTAACAAAAATATATGATTATCTCAATAGATTCAGAAAAATCATTTGATAAAATCCAATACACATTCCTATTAAAAACACTATATAGTATGGAAATATGTGGACTTTTCCTTAAAATATTCAGCAGCATCTATTTAAAGCCATCAGTAAGCATCATATGTAATGCAAATAAACTGGAACCATTTCCCAATAAGATCAGAAGTGAAACTAGTTTGCCTAATATCACCATTACTATTCAATATTGTATTAGAAATGTTACCTTTGGAAATAAAAGAAGAAAAAGAGATTAAGGAAATTGGAGTAGGTAATGAGGAAACCAAATTATTACTCTTTGCAGATAATATGATTGTATACACAGAGAACCATAGATAATCAAATAAAAACAATTAGAAAAAAATCTACAACTTTAGCAAATTTGCAGGACACAAAATAAATCCATATAAATCATCAGGATTTTTATACATCAATAACAAAGTACACCAGCAAGAAATACAAAAAGAGATTCCATTTAAAATAACTGTCAATATTGTAAAATATTTGGGAATCCATTTCCCAAGGGGAAGTTAGGAGCTATATGAGCAAAATTACAAAACATTTTCCATAAAAGTAACATAATATCTAAACAGTTGGAAAAATATCAAATGTTCTCCAGCAAATGTAATAAAAATGATAATAAAGCTAAAATAAATCTATTTATTTAGTTCTATACCAATCAAACTCCCAAGAAATATTTTTACATACCTAGAACAAATAGTCACAAAATTCATCTGAAAGAATAAAAGGTCAAAAATTTCGAGAGAATTAATTAAAAATGTAAATGAAGATGGACTATTTGTACCAGCTCTAAAACTGTAATATAAAGTAGTGGTCATCAAAACCATTTGGTATTGTCTAAGAAATAGAGTAGTCAATTAATGGAATTGTATAGCTTCACAAGACAAAATAGTCAATGACTATAGTAATCCAGTGTTTGTCAACCCAAAGACCCCAAATTTGGGGTTAAGAATTCACTATTTGACAAAAACTCCTAGGAAAATTGGAGACTATTATGGCAGACTCTACTCATTGAACCAAACCTAGCACCACATACCAAGAGAGGATCAAAATGGGTTTATGATCTAGACATAAAGAATGATCTTTAAACAAATTAGAAGAACATAGGATAGCTTACCTCTCAAATCTGTGGAGTGGGAAGAAATTTGTGACCAAAGAATAACTTGAGGTCATTATTGATCAGAAAATATATAATTTTGATTCTTTTAAATCAGAAAGTTTTTGTACAATAAAACCAATATTCAGACAAGATTAGAAGGAAGCAATAAACTGGAAAAACATTTTTACATTCATAGGTTCTGATAGAGGACTCATTTCTAACATATAGAGAGAATTAACTCAACTTTATAAGAATTCAAGTCATTCTCCAGTTGATAAATGGTCAAAGGATATGAACAGACAATTTTCAGATGAAGATATTGAAACCATCTTCAGTCATTTGAAAAGGTACTCTAAATCATTATTTATCCGAGAAATGCAAATTTAGACAACTCTGAGATATCACTACACATCTCTCAGATTGGCTAAAATGACAGGAAAATATAATGACAAATGTTGGAGGGGATGTGGGAAAACTGGGACACCAATTCCTTGTTAGTGGAATTGTAAATGCATCCAATCATTGTGAAGAACAACTTGGAACTATGCCTAAAGAGTTATCAAACTTTGCATACCCTTTGACCCAGCAGTATTTCTACTAGGCTTATATCCCAAAGAGATCTTAAAGGGGGGAAAGGGACCCATTTGTGCAAAAATATTTGTGACAGCCTGTAAAAGGCTGAAACTCTTAAAAGATGTCTTTGAATCAGACAACCAAGTACTTAAGACTAATTACCTATTCCATATGAGACAATGACTCTATTAACATATGTTTGGAAGAATGGCCCTTCTCACTGTTCAGTGCTTACTCAATGTTTGGTGTATACAGATAATAGGCAAGGAATAGAGGGTGAGGAAAAATGAGCCAGACTTCACTTGGCCACAGGATGGAGAAGAGGCACCCACAGCAGTCCTTCATCAAGGAGACAGTGTGATAGAGTGGGTGATCCTCCCAGCACAGCCAGAACTAAGCCTTATTCCTTACCCAGTGCTAGTGGCTAGAATTTTATTAAAGTGCATTAAGCAAGCAGTACAATTATCTGAGATAAGACCTGATAAGATATACAATTTTTATGCTAATGTACAAATTAATGTATGCTGTGAAACCATCCCAAAGTGGCAAATTGTATTGGCCAGTCTCCAAATTATACACATGGGTCTTCATTAAAGATAACCAGATTATTACATAATTGGAGATCGATTCTTGAAGAAAAGGTTTCTAAAGTTCCTCTTAAAGGACCAACTCTCTTTACAGATGCATCCAAACATAATATTTGTGCTATATACTCTCGTGACTTAACTATAAAGAGAGTAGTCAGAACTCCTTTTCAGTCCACTCATCAGAATGAATTGTATGCAATCATTCAAGCTCTTCTCTATTATTCAGGAGATATAAATATAATATCTGATTTGTCCTATTCAGTAGGTGTGGTACAAAGAATTTCCACAGCCCAAATAAAATATGTAGCTTCTAATATATATCAGCTCTTTAAGGAACTTCAAGAGAAAATGAGAAAGCATCCAGGTAAGATTTATATCGTGCATGTCCACTCCCATAGTGGACTTCCAGGTCCTATTTTTGATGGCAATTCAAAGGCAGAAAGCCTTTTAACTATGTTGGCCAATACTCCTTTATTTCAAGAAGCCTAAAAATCTCATTCTAAATATCATCAGGCTGCTCAAGGTTTACGTTTACAATTTGGAATAACAAGAGAGGAAGCTAGGAGCATAGTAAAAAAGCCTGTACAGCTTGCCTTCCTTTCCACACTCCTATTCTCCCTCCAAAAAAGAATCATCATGGTTTGAGACCCAATGAAATTTGGCAAATTTCATGACCCATTATATAATTTTTGGTCATCTGTCTTTTATCCATGTTGTGGTAGACACTTTTCAGGATTCACTTTTGCAATACCAGCAACAAAAGATACAGCCCAAGTGGTCAATGAATTCCTTATACAAGCATTTGCAATTAGGGGTGTGTCATAAGCAATAAAAACAGATAATGGACCTGCCTATACTTCTAAACATTTTGCACACTTTTGTGCACAGTGTCAGATTTTACACACCACTGGTATACCCTTCAATCCTCAATGGCAGGCAATAGTAAAGAGGAGAAACAGAGACATTAAGATGTTCCTCCAAAAAAGGGGGGGAGGAGCCACAGGTTACCATAGAGAGAGCTTCTATATTTAGCTCTTTATACTATTAACTTCTTGATTTTTGACAAAGGTGCACTGGCTCCGGCAGACAGGTTTTATAAACCACTTGAAGAGTAGTGTCCAGTAAGAGTAACTCCACTATCTTTAGATAGAGTAGGTCCACTATCTTTAGATAATCACCAGGTGATGTGGAGAGATCCCAAAAGTAATGAATGGAAGGGACCAGATAGCTTAACTGCTTGGGGGAGAGGGTTTGCTTGTATCTCTACAGATGGAGAAGAAATCAAATGGGTACCAACAAGCCATATTCACCTTGTCCATCAGAAAGAGATGGAGCAGACCCTTGAAACGAAGGAGAAGACCAAAAAACACTGGGTGGTTCCATCACTGATTGTGCCCACCACTGAAAGAGCATGGAAGTTATGGCAATTTATTCATGGACATCAAAAATATTTGGACTTCAAAACCATCAGGAATCAATGGAATCCCTGAGACATGATAAGATTGTTGTAGGACTTCAAAACCCTCAGGAATCATTGGCTTCTCTGAGATATGATAAGACTGCTGTAGGGCTTGAAAACCCTTAGGAATCATTGGATTCTCTGAAATATGATAAGACTTTTGTAGAACAGAATCATTAGATTCTCTGAGAAATGATAAGATTGTTGCAGGACTTCAACATCTGCAGGGATCATTGAATTCCCTAACACATTAAAAAGACTGTTGCAAGACTTCAGAAACTTTGAGGTATCATTGAATTTGTGAAGTAAAGGACAATAGATTGCTTTTGAACTGTCTCTTGGTTGCTGAAGGAGGACTAAGTGTGATTGTTATTTACGTACCCTCCTTCTAGGACTTTTGGAAATCTTTTATAGCACCATGTTAATTTATGTTGTTTGTTATATCACTACTTGCATGTACAATTCATCTTTATTACACTACATTGAGCCTACATCTGCTGTGGGGAGAGTCATCACTAATAGTCTGTGCTTTATTGCTATGTGCTTGTGTAATACCTCCCATGCTGATGGAATGTGCATACCTGTTTCTAGTGTGACCATTCAGCCAAGAAAACTCTTAACACTATCTGTCTCGACTCCCCACTTGCCTTTGATGCTTTTCATCTCTGTTCCTGAAAAGTCAGGAGGGTGTGATCATCTTCTTTTTAGTGCTTTCACCTCCTTTCTTGATGAGTCATGGAGGGTGTGATCATCACCTTCTTTTTAGGGTTCTCATGTCCTGAGATGGCTTGACTACTTGTATTCTAAAATAGAAGAAAGCAAGTGATATAAAAGTGTGCTTAATTCAGACAACCAAACACTTAAGTCTAATTACCTATTCTATATGACACAATGACTCTATTAACATATGTTGGAAGAATGGCCCTTCTCACTATTCAGTGCTTACTCTATTTTTGGTGTATACAGATCTTAGGCAAGGAGTAGAAGGTGGGGGAAAAGAGCCAGACTTCACTTAACCAGACAGAAAGGAGAAAAGTGTAGAGATTCTGGACTCTAGAATCAAGGAGGGATCCTTGGCAAAACTCCAGGCAGCTTTGTCCATCTCCTTGACTCCTCCCCCTACAGACCAAGGAATTTTGCTTACCCTGATTCTTGGTGACCCTGAAGCCTCCAGGGAGCTATCCCAGACTTCACTGCAGCCCTATTTGTAGTAGCATGAAACTTCAAACTGAGTGGATGCCCATCAATTGGAGAATGGTTAAATAAGTTATGGTACATGAATGCTAGGGAATCTTATTGTTCTATGAAAATGAGAACTAGGATGATTTAAGAAAGGCCTGGAGTGACTTGCATAAACTAAGGCTAAGTGAAATGAGCAGAGCTTGGAGATCATTACAGGAACATCAAGACTATATGATGATCAATTCTGATATATGTGGCTTTCTTCTATAATGATATGGTACAGAGCAGTTCCAGTCCTCTGATGATTAAAAAAGCCATCGACACCCAGAGAGAGGACTGTGGGAATTGAGTGTGGTTCACAACACAGCATTCTGACTCTATGTTTTGAAAAAATAAAAAGCTTTAAAAAAAAAAAAAAAAGAAAACCCCTTGGCGCCTAAACATTTACTCTGTTCTATAGGTTGCGGTCAGGTTTTTCAAACCATAAGATATTATTTAGCCTTCTTCTACATGTTCTTTTCTACTGCATAATTTCCAAGAGAATGTAAGATCATGTTAATAGTATCAAAGATTTCCCTGGTCCGTTGGAGATTTAATACTTCCACAATGAAAGCACTTGTGACAGCATTTTACTGGCTAGATTCTTTTTGGACTTGATATCTGTGAGACTTTATGCCCAAAAAGATTAAAGTGGAGAAAAGAGAGATTTTAAAATGTAGCTGGTCCTTCAAGTGGGATTAGAGCTAAAGGCATTTCAGTGCTTCATATACAACACTTTGTAGATTGCTTTATAAAACTGAATAATTCTTGAAGGTAAGAATGATGCCCAAAGTTCATTAAGTGAGGAAATATTCTTAAAATCATTCAGATATTGCAGTTTTAATTTTATACTATGTTATTTGGACTTCTTCAGTACACATAAGGTGTGAAGATTAGGCAAAAATGCTACTTTAAGAACTTTAATCTTGTTGCTATAGCAAGTACTTTGTCCACATTGGAAATTTTGCTCTAGGGCAATTTAAAGAACTAGCTTCCTTTAAGTCCCAAATAAAATCTCTCTTTCAATGGAAATCCTTTTCCAAATCCTTTTAATTCCAATTCCTTATCTCTCTTAATTATTTACTATTTATCTGGAATGGAGCTTGCTTTGAATATTTTGTTTGCATGTCATCTTTTCTATTAGATTATTTCTGGTGGGCAAGGACTTTTTTGGTAACTCCAGAATTTAGCATAGCTCTTGACATATAGTAGACATTAAATGAATATCTGTTGATTTAAAAACTTGCAGCAATTATACTCTTCTAAAAAGATAGATAGATGATGTCAATAATACAATAGCAAGGAGGAGCAAGAACAAGGTACCTTTAGAGAAATAGACTGAAATTAGAAGAGTAGCTCACTATTCTTCTGTTACTGACTTTTCTCTATAAAAGAACATACATGTGCCTTAATAGTTTGATAATACATAATAGACCAGAAGGCCCCACCCCCTGACCTTTTTTTTTTCCTATTGACTAGAGAGTTTTAATTTATTCAGAAACTAAATATGAATCCCAGAACACACTTCACTGTTTTAGATACTTAAATACTGATGAAAAGGCAGGGGGAGACACTAGAGGGAAATGTTTGTTTTTGTAAGACAATCATACACCTACAGCTTTTAGCTATAGTACAGCTTGCTATTTCAAAGTCTCAAGCCACAATTAAAAGTCACATTCTTTGGAGAAATTTGCACAGTTTCTCCCATACAATCACTCCTCATTATTTGTAAACCTTTGAAGAACTCAAACCATTTTTTAAATTAAAGTTTTATTTTCAAAATATATCCATAACTTTCAACATTCACCCTTGCAAAACTTTGGGTTCCAAATTTTGTTACCTTCCCTTCCCTTGACTCCCTTCTCTAGATGGCAAGTAATTCATTATGTTAAACATTTGCAATTCTTCTATACATATTTCTACAATTATCATGCTGCAAAAGAACAATCAGATCAAAAAGGAAAAAAAATGATAAAGAAAACAAAATACAAGCAAAAAACAATGAAAAGGGGAAAATACTATATTGTGATCCACATTGAGTCTCCACAGTCCTCCCTCTGGGGAAGAGATAGCTCTCTTCATCACAACATTGGAACTGGCTTGAATCACCTGGCCACTGAAGAGTCACGTCCATCAGAATTAATCATCATAAAATATTGCTGTTGCTATGTACAATGTACTCCTGGTTCTGCTCATTGCTCTTAGCATCAGTTCATGTAAGCCTCTCCAGGTCACTCAGAAATCATCTTGCTGATCATTTGTTATAGAATAATAATATTTCATAATTCATATACCATAACTTATTCAGCCATTCTCCAATTGATGAGCATCCATTTAGTTTCCAGTTTCTTGCCACCACAAAAATGGCTGCCACAAATAATTTTCACATGTTGGTCTTTTCCTTTTTTATGATCTCTTTGGAATACAAGCCCAGTAGAGATACTGCTGGATCAAAGGGCATGTACTGTTTGATAGCCCTTTGAGCTTAGTTCCAAATTGTTCTACAGAATTGTTGAATCTATTCACACTGCCACCAACAATATATTAATGTCCCAGTTTTCCCAAAACCCTTCTAACATTCATCATTATCTTTTCCTGTCATCTGAGCCAATCTAATAGGTCTCACACCATTTTTGATACATTTCCTAAATCATGTTGTTATCAATCTCCAATTCCTCTGGTTCTAATTTGTCTTTTTTTTTTTTTTTCTACTAGGGTCCATCCTCATCAGGAATCAAATAACCTGTTTTCAGTTTGATGCCTTGGTTCCACCCTCTAAAGATCCAAGTCTAATTAGACCTCCCCTTCCAAGTTGTTCAGTCTTTCCTCTGTGTAAATCCTGATCATGTCCCTGAAGTTAATGTTTTCTATAAAACTTATTTGTGGGCCAATCCCAAGACTGCTACCTTCCTTTGGGTCAGCCTATCATAGCATTCTGCCTTGTGTTGTCGTTTCCCTATTCCCATGCCACATGGTATTTCCTCTAATTCCACTATGCTTCCCAACCCCATTTCTCCCTACATCTAACTAACTCTTTGAGGGTATTAAGCCTCTTTCAGGATTTATCCTGCCAAGAAAGGTCATGAATCAACTTCATGGGATACTCCCTTTTTACTGGGTAATTGCTAGTTCCATTGAGGAAATTGTCTTTCATATGCTCTCCCAACTCTATTTCATATTTATTATCCCTTTATTTTGTCTGTAACCCATTCCCCCAAATAAATCTACTTTTGCCAAAGAGAATGGGCATTGTGAATTCTTCACATGACTCAACACCAGATTTTTAGTGCCTGCCATCATTTGGTGGCAAACCACACCATATATCATATCAATGAGAACCAGGTCATGGGACATGGGCCACTTTTATGATGTTTTTGACATTTTTTTTCAATACTTGTCCATTATATTGCTTCTCTGTCTGAGTGGCCAGGTCTGCTCAGAAATCCAGTGCCTTTGTTGTCTGGTTAGTAATTATTTCAATTATTGCATGGAGTCTAATGAACATATTCATCATACAAATTGAATCTCTGTACCCCCAACTCCCATCTGGGACCATCTATTACACCAATCATTTGTTTTGCTAGCAGTGGGAGTAGATAATGTTTCAAAAATAAAAATGATGGGGGGGCGGAGCCAAGATGGCTGAGAAGATACACACGACTGTGTAAGCTCCTTTCTTCCCTCACAACCAACTAGATATAATCAGCCTCAGAAATAGCGTTGGACTGATAGAATCCACAAGGACTGGAAGCACGACTTACCAGCTGAAGAGTATCTGGAGTTTCAACAGGAAAGGTCAGCTCCCAGGGGAGGAAGCAGAGAGGCCAGCGCAGAAGGTGGGGTAGTGGCACACTGCGCCAGTCATGTTGGGGAGGGCTCTGGGATCAGAGAAGCCACTGAGATAGAGGAATCTGGAACAGGCTGTTAGCTCTTCTTTGCTTATAATACAGCAGTTCAGAAGAGAAATCTAAGCCACTTTAAAATTTTAAACCAGATTGGATCTTCCCGGATCCTGGGGGTGACTCAGCAGATCTCGGCACTGTGGGTGTGGCCGACAAAGGCAATCCAGGCTTTCACCTGGGGGTAGTTAAGAGATTGAAAAGTGGGCAGGGCGGTAACTCATAGTGCCTGGCTAGGCTGGAGGCTGTGGAACGGAAGTCCCAGAGAAACAGAACCTTTGAACTAGGGACCTCGGTTTCTGGCAGACACTTCCAGTTTGAGCTCAGGGGCTTTTCACGTCACCTGCTGCAGACATCCACGCCCCACTGGGATGCATAGGCTAGGCTTTGAGTCGCCTTTACTGTTCAGTCTCAAACCTCAGGGAAGGCGCTAGAACACAGCGCCCTAAAAGCACAGCAGTGCTGATCACCTCTGAGGCACTTCCAGGTAGGGGGTGGGGAACTCTCTCCCAGAGCTCTCTCTTAGCTCAGGTGCAGGGGGCGCTGCATCCATCCTGTCTGGGAGGAAGCTGGTAAATAAATAAATAAATAATTTCCTACCCCAGGGACAGACCCCAAAAGATTTTTTAAGTATGAGTAAAAAGCCCCAAAAGACTATAGATTATTTCTACACAGAGAAAGAGCGGGTATCCAACCCCAAGGAAGTTAACAGCAGAGAGTCACCAGATAACAAGCTAAAGGGGAATGATTCCTGCCCCCCATCACATAACTCTCTCCTTGAAGAGACTATTAAAAAGTTAAGAGAGTTTGAAGAAAAATGGGGAAAGGAAAGAGAAGCTATGATAGAGAATAACAACGTTCTGAAATTGGAGTTGGAAAAAATAAAGAATTCACAGGAGATGCAGGGACACAAAATTAGTGAATTAGAAAAGGTAAAAAAATCACAGGAAAGTAGGATTTCTGAATTGGAGAAAATAAAAAAGTCTCAAGAAAATAGGATTTCTGAATTGGAGAAGATAAAAAAGTCCCAAGAAAATAGCATTTCTGAATTGGAAAAAGAAAATAATTCTCAAAAAAAAAAAAAAAAAAAAAGTAGGGAAATGGAAAAAAATTCAATAAAGCAAAATAACTCATTTAAAAACAAAATTGGGCATTTACAAAAAGAACTAAAAACTGTGAATGAAGAAAATAACTCCTTAAAATTCAGGATGGAACAAATAGAAATGAATGATTCATTGAGAAACCAAGAATCAGTCAAACAAAACAAAAAAAATGAAAAGCTGGAGAATAACGTCAAATACTTACTGGGAAAATCTATAGACCTGGAAAATAGATCTAGGAGAGATAATCTGCGGTTCATTGGACTTCCTGAAAACTATGACCAAAAAAAGAGCCTAGATTCTATTTTACAGGAAATTATCAAAGAGAACTGTCCAGAGATAATAGAAACAGAGGGGAAAGTAGATGTTGAAAGAATTCATCGAATTCCTTCTGAAATAGACCCTAAAAAAAGAACACCACGGAATATTGTGGCTAAGCTGCAGAATTACCACACAAAGGAGAAAATCCTGCAAGCAGCTAGAAAAAAACAATTTAAATACCAAGGTGCCACAATAAGGATCACACAAGATCTGGCTGCCTCCCCATTAAAAGATAGAAGGGCCTGGAACCTGATATTCCAAAAGGCAAAAGATCAAGGATTGCAACCAAGAATAAACTACCCAGCTAAGTTTAGCATATTTTTCCATGGAAGAAGATGGTCATTCAATGAAATAGAGGAATTCCATATGTTTCTAAGAAAAAAACCAGACTTAAACAAAAAATTTGATCTACATCCACAAGACTGAAGAGAAACAGAAAAAGGTACACAGAACCCTTGAGAACTATATCTCGGTTATAGTTCTCAAGTATATAGAAAGTACGCATGGATAATTTGATTTTACTGATATAAAAGAAAAATAAAGGAGGGGGTGTAGTAAAGGGAAGGGGGTAGTATCAGAAAAAGGGGAGGGAGTGATAAAAAGAGGGAAAGTACATCCCAGGAAGAGGCATAGAAAATACATCATATATGAGGGAATTTAGAGAGGGGGAGAATCATTGTGTAAATCTTACTCTCATCAGAAGAGGCTCAAAGAGTAAATAATTGTCATATTTGTTTTTCAGAGAATTCTCTCTCACCTCATTAAAAGGGGGGAGAGGAAAAGGGAAAAAGAAAAGGAGAATAAGGGAAGGGACGTGGAGGGAGGGGGGAGGGATACTAAAAAGAAAAAAAAAAGAGGGCTGTGCGTCCCAAGGGGGGTCTATAAATAAAGTGTTGGGGAAGAGGTTCAGGGGGGGTCAAGGGAAAAAGCATAATCTGGGGATAATATGATGGCAGGAAATACAGAATTAGTAATTTTAACTGTAAATGTGAATTGGATGAACGCTCTCATCAAACAGAGACGGATAGCGGACTGGATCAAAAATCAGAACCCTACAATATGTTGTTTACAGGAAACACACTTAAAGCAGGGAGATACATATAGAGTAAAGGTAAAAGGTTGGAGCAGAATCTATTATGCTTCAGGTAAAGCCAAAAAAGCAGGGGTAGCTATTCTTATCTCAGATCAAGCAAAAGCAGAAGTTGATCTAGTTAAAAGAGACAAGGAAGGAAACTATATCCTGCTGAAAGGTAGCATAAATAATGAAGCCATATCAATACTAAACATATATGCACCAAGTGGTATAGCATCTAACTTTCTAAAGGAAAAGTTAAGAGAGTTGCAAGAAGAAATAGACAGTAAAACTATAATAGTGGGAGATCTCAACCTTGCACTCTCAGATTTAGACAAATCAAACCACAAAACAAACAAGAAAGAAATTTAAAAAAGTAAATAGAACATTAGAAAAACTATGTATGATAGATCTTTGGAGAAAACTGAATGGCAATAAAAAGGAATATACTTTCTTCTCAGCAGTTCATGGATCCTATACAAAAATTGACGATATATTAGGACATAAAGATCTCAAAATTAAATGTAGGAAGGCAGAAATAATAAATGACTTCTTCTCAGACCACAATGCAATAAAAGCTACATTCAGTAAAAAGTTAGGGGTAAATAGACCAAAAAGTAATTGGAAACTGAATAATTTCATCTTAAAGAATGACAGGGTGAAACAGCAAATTATAGAAACAATTAATAATTTCACCCAAGATAATGACAATGATGAGACATCATACCAAAATCTGTGGGATGCAGCTAAAGCAGTAACAAGGGGAAATTTTATATCTTTAGAGGCTTATTTGAACAAAATAGAGAAAGAGAAGATTAACAAATTGGGCTTGCAACTTAAAAGGCTAGAAAAAGACCAAATTAAAAACCCCCAACCAAAAATTAAACTTGAAATACAAAAATTAAAAGGAGAAATCAATAATATTGAAAGAAAAAAAAAAACTGTTGAATGAATAAATAAAACCAAGAGTTGGTTTTATGAAAAAGCCAATAAAATAGATAAACCTTTGGTAAATCTGATCAGAAAAAAGAAAGAGGAAAATCAAATTGTTAATCTTACAAATGAAAAAGGGGATCTTTCCACCAATGAAGAGGAAATTAGAGAAATAATAAGGAGTTACTTTGCCCAACTTTATGCCAATAAATTTGATAACTTAAGTGAAATGGATGACTTCCTCCAAAAATATAGGCTTCCTAGATTAACAGAGGAGGAAATAAATTGCTGAAATAGTCCCATTTCAGAAAAAGAAATAGAAAAAGCTATTAATCAACTCCCCAGGAAAAAATCCCCAGCACCAGATGGATTTACATGTGAATTCTACCAAACATTTAAAGAACAATTAGCCCTAATGCTATATAAACTATTTGAAAAAATAGGGGATTAAGGAGTCCTACCAAACTCCTTTTATGACACAGACATGGTACTGATACCTAAACCAGGTCGATCGAAAACTGAGAAAGAAAATTATAGACCAATTTCCTTAATGAATATTGATGCTAAAATCTTAAATAAGATATTAGCAAAAAGACTTCAGAAAATCATCCCCAGGATAATACACTATGATCAAGTAGGATTCATACCAGGAATGCAGGGCTGGTTTAATATTAGGAAAACTATTAGTATAATTGACCATATTAATAATCAAATTAATAAAAACCATATGATCATCTCAATAGATGCAGAAAAAGGATTTGACAAAATCCAACATCCATTCCTACTAAAAACTCTTGAGAGTATAGGAATAAATGGATTATTCCTTAGAATAATAAGGAGCATATATTTAAGACCGTCAGTAAGCATAATATGCAATAGAAATAAACTTCAACCTTTCCCAGTAAGATCAGGAGTGAAACAAGGTTGCCCATTTTCACCATTACTATTCAATATAGTACTAGAAACACTAGCCTCAGCAATAAGAGCCAAGAAAGAGATTCAAGGAATTAGAGTAGGAAATGAGGAAATCAAACTATCACTCTTTGCAGATGATATGATGGTATACTTAGAGAACCCCAAAGACTCTGCTAAAAAGCTATTAGAAATAGTTCAGAATTTTAGCAAAGTGGCAGGATACAAAATAAATCCACATAAATCCTTAGCATTTTTATATATCACTAACAAAATGCAACAGCAAGAGATACAAAGAGAAATTCCATTCCAAACAAATGTTGAGAGTATAAAGTATTTTGGAATTCATCTACCAAAGAATAGGCAGGAATTATATGAGCAAAATTACCAAACACTTGCCACAAAAATAAAGTCAGTTTTAAATAATTGGAAAGACATTCAGTGCTCTTGGATAGGCCGAGCGAATATAATAAAGATGACAATACTCCCCAAACTAATCTATTTATTTAGTGCTATACCAATCAGACTCCCAAGAAACTATTTTAATGACCTAGAAAAAATAACAACAAAATTCATATGGAAGAATAAAAGGTCGAGAATTGCAAGGGAACTAATGAAAGCTATATTATATAGCAGCAGCCACCAAAACCTTTTGGTACTGGCTAAGAAATAGAACGGTAGATCAGTGGAACAGGTACATCTATAGCAATCTAATCTTTGACAAACCCAAAGATACCAACATTAGGGACAAAAATTCATTATTCGGAAGAAACTGTTGGGAAAACTGGAAATTAGTATGGCAGAAATTAGATATAGACCCACACTTAACACCATATACCAAGATAAGATCAAAATGGGTCCATCATTTAGGCATAAAGAATGAGATCATAAATAGATTAGAGGAACAGAGAATAGTCTACCTCTCAGACCTGTGGAGGAGGAAGGAATTTATGACCAGAGGAGAACTAGAGATCATTATTGATCACAAAATAGAAGATTTTGATTAGATCAAACTAAAAAGTTTCTGCACAAACAATACTAATGCAAACAAGATTAGAAGGGAAGTAACAAATTGGGAAAATATTTTTAAAAGTAAAGGTTCTGACAAAGGTCTCATTTCCAAAATATATAGAGAATTGATCCTAATTTATAAGAAATCAAACCATTCTCCAATTGATAAATGGTCAAAGGATATGAACAGACAATTCTCACATGATGAAATTGAAACTATTTCCACTCATATGAAAGAGTGTTCCAAATCACTGCTGATCAGAGAAATGCAAATTAAGACAACTCTGAGATACCACTACACACCTGTCAGATTGGCTAAGATGACAGGAACAAATAATGATGAATGTTGGAGGGGATGTGGGAAAACTGGGACACTGATACATTGTTGGTGGAGTTGTGAAAGAATCCAGCCATTCTGGAGAGCAATTTGGAACTATGCCCAAAAAGTTGTCAAACTGTGCATACCCTTTGACCCAGTATTGCTGTTATTGGGATTATATCCCAAAGAAATACTAAAGAGCAGAAAGGGACCTGTATGTGCCAAAATGTTTGTGGCAGCTCTTTTTGTTGTAGCTAGAAACTGGAAGTTGAATGGATGTCCATCAATTGGAGAATGGTTGGGCAAATTGTGGTATATGAAGGTTATGGAATATTATTGCTCTGTAAGAAATGACCAGCAGGAGGAATGCAGAGAGGCTTGGAGAGACTTACATCAACTGTTGCTGAGTGAAATGAGCAGAACCGGAAGATCACTATACACTTCAACAACAATACGGCATGAGGATGTATTCTGATAGAAGTGGAAATCTTCAACATAAAGAAGATCCAACTTACTTCCAGTTGATCAATGATAAACAGAAATAACTATACCCAGAGAAGGAACACTGGGAAGCGAATGTAAATTGTTAGCACTACTGTCTATCTACCCAGGTTACTTATACCTTTGGAAGCTAATAATTAATGTGCAACAAGAAAATGGTATTTACACACATATATTATATCTAGGTTATATTGTAACACATGTAAAATGTATGGGATTACCTGTCATCGGGGGGAGCGAGTGGAGGGAAGGAGGGGATAATTTGGAAAAATGAATAAAAAAAATAAAAAATAAATAAAAATGACTATCGTGAATGTCAGCAACAAAAAAAAATGCTAAAAGAAATATGCATCTATCAACATATAGATGATTAGTACAAATAATCACTTACTTATTTAGAATATAATTACCATATGTTTTCAGATAGAAAACTGCAAGATTTTACAAAATTGAATTGTGCTTATAACTTCTATTGATCACTTGTCCGGATTATAGAAATTTGCTATAAAAGGAAAAAGCAGGAACATGCTTATTACATCATCAAAAGTGGTCCTTTAGTATTTAGCCTGAGAACACATATATGACAGGATAAAGCATTTTTAATTAATTATATACAATTAACTTAAAATCAAACCAAATAGAGTAGTAATATTTCAATGTTAATGCACACACATTTCTAAAATCTTCTACCAGAATAAAAATGTTCAGAATTTAACAGTCACTAGTTAGCAGTAATTGTCTTATGCAATTTCAGAATCAGAACTTCAATAGAAACACACAACAGCAAAAATTTAAGGTGGCAGAAAACTGGCCTTTCAAGTCCCTCTACAGGGCTTTCAAAAATTGGTGGACTTTAGGACCCGGGGGAGAGAGTTGGAGAAATTTGGATCTAGGTTTCTGACTGCAAGGCTGTGGTCCAGTGAATAGCCCACCCACTCTGCCACAAAAGCCAAGGACCATGTTGAAGATGTTTTGGCATCAGAGCAAAATCCAGGGAAAAAAAATAATCATAATCTTAAAATACCCAGAATATGCTAAAAGGTATTAGCAGTTCTGTGACTTTATTTCTGCACACCCGAATTGGCCAGTTTTGGTCTACAGAATGGTCAGATTTTTGTTGTTGTTGTTGTTGTTTTTGTTTTGTTTTGTTTTTGCTTTTTTTGTGTGTGTTAAAAACTTTCCCAATCTCAGAACTATTTTTTCCTCTCTCTAGCTAAAAGCTATTTGCTTAAGTCTAATTATGTACAAAACAAGTGCTTTTAATTCCCAAATTGCCAAATCTTTCCTCAATAATTCAACTGGTTGAGAGAAACATGGAAGATAAAAAACATGCTCACACATACACAAACTGCATTTCTGAATCAATCATGCTCCAATTCTTAGCATATCATGGAGTGGAAATGAGAGGGGTGTTTTGACACTGACACCTCAGGAGCTGCATGGCCAGGTGTTTATAGAAGGTTCCTCTGAATTTACACTAGCCTTCAGGACATGGACAGTTGCTCAGAGTGGGGCACCTGCCCCAACAAAATAAGATTATTTACTTCCCTATACATTGTGGTACTTCATCCCAACTCTTTCTAAAGAGTTATCTTTCCAGGACACTAGATATATTTGTTGTTGTTGTTCTTTGTTTTTACAGGCAATTAGATTGTTCCTTTTCCTAGGTTCATAGTCTTGTCCTCTGTACAGAAGATTCATCTGATCTTACCATAGGAAAATAGGAAAATTCTTACAAACTGGAATCATTTAAAATTTTCCCAATGTCAAAGAGAAATGGGAGTCTTAAATTCTTTCACTCCCAATCCCAGTTACTCAGGCAGCTGGCCAGTTCTTGGCAAGAAGGAAAGTCCTCTTGAGAACTTGAACTGCTTAGATTATATTGCCCCGTCACCAGTTTCTGGCCTACGTTCTGCTAACTTGTCTCATGAGCCACATTAGTCTTTGAGACCTCACTTTTTCTAAAACTGCTTATCTTGAAACATGAGTCAAAGAACTGTTTCTTTGGATTGGCTGGCACTCCCAATTTTCAATAGTCTGGCTTAGAGAAAACTCAAGTAGAAGTTAGAAAACCTGTGTTCTAGCTCTTGGACTGATTTTCCAAACTTTGGAAGTTTTCCCTGTAGAATGACGAGGTCTGATGTAACAGCTTTAACAGGATAATTTGAGAAACTTTTTAAAAAAGAAGCAAAGGGGAGATTCTCTTCAAGTCCTCTATTTAGACTCTTCCCCAAAAGATATATTTTCTATAAACATTAATACTCCTACTCATCATCTGGTAATCAGGATTTTTAGATACCAAATGAGTATAGTAGGGGGTGGGGTCAACATATCTTATAGCACTTAGTTAACTAAAATATTTAATTAAAACTAGGAACTTTAATTTAATTTCCTTATAGCCTTCTCATTAGTGACCTAGTAGTATCCTGAGTTTCTGTTCTAAGATATTCTCTTTTCTCTGTTGCAGAAATCCTCTAGAAGAATCTTGTACAGGGTGACCCCTGCCACCACTACCTCCAACTCGTGTACTGAATTGAATTTTCTTGTACCAGGAATGATTTATGGTTCTTACCCCAAATTAAAAATAAGTCAACTAATAGTGTTGATGAACCTTTTCTCAGCAAGGGGGAAATGTTTACAAGATGATAGGAGTATTAGTGGGTTTAAGAATTATTTTTCTTCTATATGCAATTCCCCTCTATTTAATTTTCAAATGAATTTTTATTTGTAGATGAACTCTAAGTGTATATGCTGATGATACATGCAGAGATTGTATAGAGCATAGAAACATATACTAGAAATCAGAATATACGATATCTTAACTATCTTTTGTAAATTATGCCACACTAGACATGTTAACTTCTCTCTGTCTTGATTTTCCCATTGGAAAAATGAATATAATTTCTGTTCATCTAAAACATAAGGTTGATGTGAGTACCAAATGAGATAATGGTTGAAAAAGCACTTTTAAATTGGGATCAGAATGTTTATCAGTGTTTCTTCTCTTGAACTGTTTAAAATTCTCTGAGCATGGGTTCCTTGTTTCAGTTCTCCTTTTCCCTTCATCAAAATGTATGTCCCTCCTTTTTCCACCTAATAGTTTTGCCTTTAATGTGGTTTCTGGTGCTTGGTCTGGTGCAAACCATTGTGGTTATGATTCCTAAGATTTTCTTAAAGACTTTTTTTTTAATAGTTGTAATTGTTACCAAGGTTTTTCTTTAAAATATTTTCCCAACATAGCAAATTTAGACTTGATTTGTGGGAGAAAATAATGATAAAAATTTTGCTAATAATTGTTTGCAGATTCACCCTTACTGGTTTTTCCTTCTCTAGGCAAAAAAAAAAAAAAAAAAAAAAAAAGACCATCCACTTGATAGCCCTATGAAGAGTTAAGGAAATAAACAGTTCAGCTCATTTAAGGCTAAACACTATCATTTCTTTTTATCGTTCTCATACAACAAAAACTGGAGGCATATATTGTTTCCTATTCTCAGTATAATTTCCAGCTTTTTAAAATATTTCCTAAACTTTGGTCTAGTAACTACATAAAATAATCCAGATGTGGTCTGAGTTTTCTCATCAGAGTTTCACAAAACTTTCACTTTTCTATTCCCAGAATTTATATTTCACTTAAAAGGACACAACATTATTTAACTACAATGAATAGACTCAGACTAAGTTTATAATTCATTTGAGGGTCTGGATAATTTTCAAACTACTATGAAACTAAACTTGTCTCATACTACACTTGTAAACTTCTTTTTTTTTTGAAACTATTATTTGATGCTATTTCTATTCTAGTACTTTGCACCATTGCAACAAACTATATGCTCAGGTACCGGATTTCAGGATTGTTAGATATCATCATAGCAATTTAGAATATGGCATACTCATTTTTAGGGTAACAACCATTTTATATTTATCCTTCAGTCCTCAGTAACTGGCATGGTGATTGGTGTACAAAAAATAAATCTTTGATTTTTTTTTTTCATTTATTTATTGGCAGGTGGTAGTCAGAGTACTAGTTTCAGCAAAAGTGAGGCAGGGGAATGTGATATCTATTGCTTCCCTGTAGAAATTTCCTTGTGGGAGAATTGTTTATTTTTTTTATTTTAGTGCTTATTGTTTTATAGGTTGTATGTTGTAATTTTTTGATGATAAGAAGTTGGGTTATAGATCTCTTTTCTCCGTTAGATACAAACCATTATTTTGCGTTTTCAAAGAGATTCTGAAAAAGAAGAATATAATCATAAGCATAGAAAGAGAGTTTGAAAAACAGATACATATGGATGGATTATAAAGGGTCTTAATTTTTTTTTTTAAAGAGAAGGTTGGAGAAAACACAAATTTTGAAAATAAATATATTAAAGCACAGAAAGGACCTTCTTAAGAAGAGTAAACCACTACTTTATTTATTTATTTTTTGTTTTGTTTTGTTTTTACAGAAAATAAAATTTTAAAAATGGCCCTCAGTAGTTTAAAGAGAGAGTTGAGACCATATATAAGGGCATCCTAAACTATAAAATGTTTGGATATATATAGAAAGGATATGGAATCTACTTTCATGTGCATGTGAAAAGTTCCCTTCAAACCCCCTCCACCTTTTAATATGTATTTTCCTCGGAAGTAGACTAGAAGTCTTGATCAAATTTCTTATAGTCTCATGATAACAAAACCCCTAATTTAGGAAACAATTGGTTTGAAATTAATATACAGTTAATTTATAGAATAAGGCCAAAACATTTTAGTGTAGCATTGAACCCTTCCCAATCACTATTGGCCTTTAACATATAATTTAAGCAGTATAATTAATATGCTATAAAACCTTTAGAGTATTTCTAATCCTCTAGTCTTTTGCTTATGCCATTATCTTTCATTCCTGAACTTTTAAATGTTTCTTCTCTACTTGTGAAAATCCATGAAACAAACCTCCACCAATTATCCAAATCAAAAGTGATACTACCTCTGTGATCCTATACTCATGTGGCACTCAGACTACTTTATATTGTAATTATGTATGTTATAATTTATTTTTGCCATTAGATTGTAACCTTAAGGATAAGAATCTTATATTGTGTACTTTTTCTTTTTTGTCCCTCATAATAGCTAGTATAGAGTTGTAAGTTTTAATAGCTATTCATTAAACATGCATTGATTAAATAAATGAATTTAGATTTGTAAAGAAATTCAGTTTAAGGCAAAACAATTGTATCTATGTTTACATTTAAAATTTTTATATAAACTGGAAAATCAATAAACAAGAATTTTTATATACAGAGAAGCTCAGAAATTGAATGTTAAAGTAAAAAAAGGGAAATATACATATAAATCATATTCCTTTTAATACCTGCTTCATTCTGTACCTTCAGTCCATTATATTGTCATTAAGAAGTTGTGGCAAAGGGAGCACATTCATGGGAGCTTTGCTCACTTTGACTTTCTTGAGGTGAAATATAACCAACATTGCCTTAGTTGTGTGCACATTATTTAAAGGTTAATGCTTACCTAATGGTGCCACTTCTTCTTCACATATATTAATGACACCTTTAAACTACAAGTGACATTAAATATGCATCTTTTCTAATTTAGGAAAGATAGTTGTATTATTTGTTGTGGTCAAATGTGTACAGAGATTTCAGATACTATATGAATCTTCCAATAGGGCTTGCTTTGGAAGCTGAAATTACAAAATTACAAAATAATTCCTTTTTTAACAGCAACTGTGGGGAAGACCCTTGTTAGCTCTAACTGACCAATGTTTTCTCCCTCCCTACTGCCTCAATGATTTACATTTTAATTATCTCCTTTAAGGACACTGGGTGTCTTGCCTGAACACATTACATGGTATCCTTGTTGCACTATCTGACACATGATTAATAAGCACTAACTTTAATTTCCTTTTTATTTCCTACAAATACAATTTTCCCCAAATATTAACATGGTTGGAAAGATTGAAGGAACTCTATGAATAAACCAATTAACTTATACATGAAATTACTAAAATGCCAGGCAACAAAATCTAGCAATATAATCAAGCAGAAGAGAGGTCTGAAGGGCTAGAAATTTCTGTTCAAATTAATTGACACCATGTTTGTATACTACAGCACAGAAATAAATACAGCCTTTACTCATTTTGCAAATTATAGGAATCAGTTCCATTATGCTAAATGTGCTCTAGGGGAAAAAAAAATAGCCTGTTTGTTCTTCTCTAAGCAGATTAGTCAAAATAAAACCAACTTTTAAAAAATCTAGTTAGTGACAACTTTCATTTAAGTGTATCTGATTTTTGTACTTTATAAAATGTTAGATACTAGAAAAAAACAAAAACAAAAATGGGTATTTTTTAAATGAGGTTCCTATACAAAGGTATAAATAGAATCCTCTTAATCTATTCTGTTAAACAGGTTAATTTTTCTAAAAAGACCCTATAGATTTTGATTATTTTCTTCATTTTCTTGAAAATTGAAAATTATCATCATTTGTCTACTGTTCAAATTTGTCAGGCAGATATTTAAAGCCCTATAATTCCAGGACATATTTTCTTGGTGTGACATTATTTCTTATTATTCCTAAACAGCAATCCAGTCCTCTTATTGTAATCCCTTTAGCACATCTACTCCCATTTCTAAGTCTCTGCAAATGCTCTGTGTCTTTCCTAGAATACATTCCCCTTTATATGACTTCAATGCATATTCGTTTAGATTCAGATCAAATGCCACCTTCTTTTCAAAATTCCTAATTACCCTTTCCTTTTCTAAATTCTTCTTGTAAATATACAGTATTTTAAAAATATAAATTAATAAATAAGCATATATTTTCTTGCATTGTTCTTTAATGTTATGCATGAAGGACTTAGCATATTACATAGAAAGGCAGTAACATATAATACCTAAGCTGCTGCTCTTGGAATCAGAAAAACACTGGAGTTTAAATTCTGTCTGTTATACTTCTTATGTGATCATTAATCTGGGCAAATTTCCCACCACTATGAACTAAAATGGGAAACTGAGGTAACTTATTTATAAAAAAATGTATATATATAATAATCCCTATAATGCTTATCTCATGACAAAAATCAAATGAGAATTAATATGTAAAGTGAATATTTATAAATTTATGTATATATATATATATATATATACACACACATACACACACACACACACACACACATATATATATATATATATATATATATATATATATATATATATATATATATATATATATATATATATATATATATATATATATATGTATATTAATTACTTAGGTCCTTGGCAGCTGAAACAATGTTTTAAACTTCTTTTCCTTCAGTGAATTTTTGTGCATCTTTTTCCATTTGGCCAATTTTAGCTTTTAAGGTATTCTTCTCATTGGCTTTTTTTTTTTCTTTTACTTTAAAAATATCTAGCCTTCTGTATATTTTAAGGAGTTATATTTTTTTTAATTTTTTTTGTTTCTTTTTTTTTTTTTTTTTTAAGCTGCTGACTTTTTTTTTTTTTTGGTGATTTTCTTACATCACACTCATTTCTAGCCTCAATTTTTTTCTCCATCTTTCCTATTTGATTTTTACAATTTTTATCAAGCTTTTCCCTGGTCTGAGACCAATTCATTTTTTGTTTCTTGGAATCTTGGGAAGTAGAAGCTTTGACTTTGCTATTTTCTAATTGTGTTTTGATCTTTTTTGTCACTAAAGTCACTTTCTGTGGTCAGTTTTGTTTTTTTTTTTAATGTTGTTTGCTCAATTATCAGTCTTTATCATGAACCACAATGACCCAGAGGAGCAAAACTTCCATATCTTGTAATTGGGAAGCTGAGCTATCTCTCATATATAAAAGAAATAATTTTTTTTTCTGAATAAGACAAAATTGATGATTTATCTTTTGTTCTACACTCTATTCAATATTTTGCCCACGTTATGATTTCTTTTAGTGATGCTACAATCTTCACTGGTCACTTAAGGATCTAAAAACATTCACAAATGAGTTCTCTGATAATAGTCAAGGACTGCTTATTTCAGATATCTGAGACCTCTATATTAGATGTAAATAAATATTATTAAATAAATAATATCTAATATTATTAAAGTTTTTGTGAGACTTATTCTTTTCTCTCTAGGGTGGTAGTTAATTTGCTTTATCATTTTTCATTTAGAGAGCAATTGCTCATAAATGTGGGAAAGAAAATGTATAAATTGACTTGATCAGTATTTCTTTAGATTATTCCAATTTCTTTTTTAAAATTATATTTAATTATTTTAATAATTAAATGACCACAAAATAACATAAATTTAGAGCAGAATTTATATTGCTTCTTCTAGGACTATGATTTCAGCAAAAATGAAAAGGCTACTTTATATCCCAGTCCACAAGTTTAAAGGAGGAAAATAGGTATAGTTTTTATAGGGATAAAAAATACTAGTTTTCATGATATTGCCAGTCACATAATTTAGTAGGTATATGACACATATTCTAATATTTAAAAACCAAATGTAATTTTTAAAATACTGAATTCAACTGAAATATTTTGAAATTTTCATATGTATACACAAAAATAAAATATAGACATGCACATATGTAGCAGTATATTGATACATGCTTAAATTTTTGAACAATCATATTAGGAAAATTATGTCTTCACAGTAGGAGGGGAAGATAAAGTTAGCTTTTGTGATTATTACTTGGAAGGGAAAATATCTTAGAGTTTTATTTTGTTTTGTTTAGTTTTTTTTTTTTTTGTTTGTTTGTTTTTTTTTTTTAGTCAGTATTTCTAATAAAGGGGTAAGAAGGTGAGTAGAAATATTTTTACTTTGAAATAGTATTAACTGGGCAGCTCATTTTGTTAGAGTGTGATGCTAATGAGGTGAAGGTTCAGGGTTTAATCCCCATATGGGCCAATTAACTTAGCTTTGCACGTTAACTATACACTGTATATCTTGCATATGTGTGCTCCTTTTCAGATGAAAGATGAGGAAATGCCAATCTATAATCACAACCAGAAAAACTCAGCTTACATTTTTAATTGGTTAGATACCATTATTTACATACTTACATTACCGCCAAACAGATCTACTCATTGTTCACTCAATATAAATTATGAGAATCACAGCACAGAAAAGACCTCAAAGGTCATAGCAGCCAATTTGTATCTGAATATTAATGTCATATAAAGCATACTCAGTCTTTACTTGAAGAATTTTAATAATAGGAAACAAACCACCACCAGAAGGATTATATTTGATTTTGGAATACCTCAACTGTTAAGAATTTTTTTTTTTAAACTTATCAGTTCTCTTAAAATTTTCACTGTAATTTCCAAATAATATAAAAACACAGAATTCCCTTTCTCTCCTTAAGAGGAAAATAATTTCTGTGCTTGGCAACTCAATTTGTTATTAAGTAGTATGTCATGAAATCTTGTTTGGCATCTAGCCTGAAACTTGAAAATTAGATTCTAAATGTTGAAAAGTCTACTCATTGAGACTAATTCTGACCCGTGAGGTCAACCTGCACAAATATGACCTTTCCTATATGACAACCCAACAAGAGGGCAAAGGATCTAGGATACAAGAGCTAGGATACAACTAGGAATCACCTACCCAATGAAAATAGAATATATAAACAAGAGGAAAATGGCATTCAATGAAACAAAAGATTTTCAAGCATTCTTGAGGAAAAGATCAGAGTTGAATAGAAAATTTGATTTTCAAATACAAGGCTCAAAAATAGCATAAAAAGGTAAACAGGAAAAAATCATAAGAAACTTAATGTTTAAATTTTTACATTCCTACATGAGAAGATACATATGTATTCACACAAACGTACACACATGCACACACATACACACACATACAAATGTAATGTTTGGACTAGCTCTCTGGAGGACCTCAGGATCAGCCAGTGTCCTTGGTCTTTAGGTGGAGAAGTGAAGGGGGCAGGAGAGCCCTCATGTGGCTGGTCAAAGATGAAGTCTAGAATCTGGAGTCTGGAACCCGAAGTCTTCTCTGGCTGAGAGCTGTGGGTGAGCCCTGCAGCTGAGAGAGTTCTGTGTTCCTCCCTCAGCCCTTAAATCTTTTGATATGATTACCTAACTACATCATATTGAGCATGCACAGCCATAAGCACCATGCTGTGATTCAAGTTTACCTTTTCAGAGTTCCAGTCAGCTACAAACAAAAGTCACAAATGTGAGCTGAAGGTGAAGTAATGACATCTTTTAAAAAATGATTAAGTGGTAGAAAAGGAATGTACTGGAAGGGAAAGGGAGAAAGAGAATGGAGTAAATTATCTTACATGAAAGAGGCAAGATAAGGTTTGTACAATAAAGAGAAGTGGGAGTGGGCAGTTAAGGGTGAGTGAGTGAACCTTACTCTCATTGGAATTATCCCAGAGGGAATTACATGAAAACTCAATTGGATATAGAAATCTATCTTACTTTACAGGAAAGTAGGGGGGAAGTGGAAAAGAGAAGGTGTATAAAGATAAAAGGGAGGGCTAATTAGGTAAGATAGTAGATAGAAGCAAAACACTTTTGATGATAGAAAGAAAAGAGATAATATAATAAACAGAGGGTTAAATAGAATGATGCCAAAACAACTTATCAATAGAAACTGCAAAAAATGAAACAAGTTTCTCTGATAAAGGGTTTATTTCTTAAACATATAAATAACTGAGTCAAAGCTACAAAAATAAGAGTCATTCTTCAATTGATAAATGATCAAAATATATGAATAAATATTAGAGGAAGGAAGCAAAGCTGTCTATGGTCAAATAAAAAAAAATGATTTAGTTCCCTATTGATTGGAGAAATGAAAATTAAAACAATTCTAAGATTGTATCTCATAAATTTGACTAATAGGACAGAAAAGGAAACTGGCAAATTTTGGAGGAAAAGTCAACAATAAGATGTTGCTCTTTTGATGAAATTGTGAACTGATAAAGCATGCTACATAATGATTTGAAACTATGCCCAAAGGAATATAAAACCATAAACACACTCTGACTTATCAATAATACTATTAGCCTTCATCCTCAAAGAGATAAAACAATAACAAAAAAGAAAAAAAAAAACTGTATGTACAAAAATATTTATAGTAACTCTTGTGAGGGACAAGAATTGGAAATTGAAAGTATGCCCATCAGATGGGGAAAGGCTGAATATGCTATATTATGTGATTATGCTAGAATACTGCTGTGCTTTAAGAAATGATGACCAGAATGCTTTCAGAAAAAGTTGGAAAGACTTAGAAAAACTGATGTAAAGTAAAATGTACCGTGTTTAAAGTTACAGCAATATTGTAAGATATTCATCTGTGAATGATTTAGGTATTCTCAGGAATATAATGATTCAAGAAAACTCTAAAGGATTTGTGATGAAAAATATTATTCATTGCCAGACATTGAACTGATGATGTTTTAATGCAGATTGTAGCATACATTTTGTTTTCCTTATTTTTCTTCAGGGGATTTTTGTCTAAATTATTCTTTTGTAACATGACTGACATTTAAAAGTTTTTTGTGGCTTAACATGAATAACCTATATTGAATTGTTTGCCATCTCAATGAGGTGTGCTAAGGAAAGGGGAAAAATGATCTGGAACTCAAAGTTTTAAAAGCAAATGTTAAAAATTATTTTTACATCAAACTGGGGAAATTAAAGTACAAAATCAAATAAATAAAATTTTAGGTAAACAACAAGAAAAACTTTGACCTAATTTATAATAGACTAAAATTATCAAAAAAGGGAGAGGAATTTCAATCTATCATGAACTATTCTTTATCAAGCCTTAGAAGCTCTTAAAATCTATTCTCTTTTTTTTCTTTAAAAATGAGGACAGGATAAGGGAGGTATTTATGAGTGAAGAACTTGAGAACATTAACAATGCACAATGTACAATTTTGGTTATATTAAATTAAAACATTTCTGCAAAACAAAACCAGCAGAAACAAATTAAAAGGGAAGTAAAAGCTGAAAAAAGTCTTTACTATCAGCGTTTTTGATAAACATTTCATTTCTAAAATATATAAAGAATGGTGGCAAATTTATAAGAGTATAAGTTATTCCCATTTGATAAGTGGTTAAAGGATATGAAAAGACAGTTTTCAGATGATGAAACTAAATCCATTTATACTCATATGAAAATAATGTTATAAATCACTACTGATTAGATAAATAAAAATTGAAACAACTCTGAGGCACCAGTTCACACCTCTCAGATTGGCTAAAATGACAGGAAATAATGACAAATGTTGGAGGGGTTATGGGAAAACTGGGACACTAATGCATCATTGGTGGGGTTATAAAATGATTCCATTATTCTGAAGAGAAACTTGGAACTATATCCAAAGGGCTATAAAACTGTGCATACCCTTTGACCCAGCAGTTCCATTACTGGGTCTGTATCCCAAGGGAATCACAAAAGAGGGAAAAGGATCCACATGTGCAAAAAAATGTTTGTAGCAGCTCTTTTTGTCATAGCAAAGAATTGGAAAATGAGTAGATGCCCATTAGTTGGAGAATGACTAAAGAAGTTGCATATGAAAGTAATGGAATATTATTGTTCTATAAAAATGATGGGATATCTTATTTGAGAAAGGCCTGGAAAGATATACATATATACAGTGAAACTTGCAACAAAGTTTCAATACAAAGAAACTTGTATTCCTTGTACACATTAACAGCAAGAATGTGTCATAATCAACTATGAAAGACTTGGTTCTTAGTGGTTCAGTGATGCAAAGCAATCTCAATAGACTTTGGACAGAAAATGTCATCTACATCCCCAAAAGAACTATAGAGACTGAACTTAAATTGACACATGCTATATCCATTTTTTTTTTTTTTTTTTTTTTTTTTATCTCTCCCATGGTTTTCCCCTTTTGTTCTGATTTTTCTTTCCTGACATGATTCATAAAGCAATATGTATTAAAACAAATACATTTTTAAAATTAAAAATAAGAACATCTGCATGTCTTTAATAATCTCATTTTCTTCATGTCCTCCATGATTATACACAGATCTTTAAAAGTACTCAGTGGTCACACCTGTTACTTCTTTCAACACCTAAAATGTAAGTCTTCTGGATTTGTCTTCAGTTTATCAAAGGGTAATTGAGCATCCTTTTATTATCCACTTATTTCTTTCATATTTTGTTTTCCTATTGATCATATTTGTTCTTTTTCAGTTCAAATACATTTATTCTTGGCTTAGAAAACAGATATAAAATGATATTTGAAAAGCTTTGTCTTCTCTCCTTTATCATTGTTACATTCTGAATATTCAGCAGTCCTATCATTTCTTTTATTCCCCTCTTCCCAAAGTACTTAAAATCTCCTTTTATCTTTGTCTTTCATCATCATTCAAATTTCAATTAATCAAACAATACACATTTATTAAGTGCTTATTAAGTCAAGACTTTATTGACTTTTGTTTTTTTTGGGGGGGGAGATTGCCTTTGAAAATGGTGGGGTTTTTTGTTTTTGTTTTATTTTGTTTTGTTTTTTACTGGATTACTTCAGGCAAAAGCTGGATAAGCAATTGTTGAATATGTTATGGTTTTGTGTGTATTATGGGGTGAATTAGAGAGCTATCTTCCAACTACAAAATATATTGGTTATAGTAAAAGATCAATTTGAACAAAGTTGGAAAGAATTGATCAACAACTTCAAACAAGAATAAGTACATGGAAAAACAAGTTATTTTTTTCTCCATAATCATCCTTAGATTGTTAGAAAAATAAATGAAAACTTTTGATTGAAGACTTCTTTTGAGATTCCTTTGATTTAAGCTTCTAATAATTATAGTAAAATCTTAAGGTATGTAATCTCACTTTTGTTACTAGGCTAAGGAATAGTATAGAAACTTGAATTTTAGTCAAAATATGAGTTGTTCCTTGAATTGTTATGTGATGTTCTTGAAATAGTCATTGTTATCACCTCCAAAAATACTTTTAGTGACTCTGTTGACTTTAATTTCAGTGAAATGACTTCCTAACACACCAACCCAATTCTAAAAAAGTGCCCTTTTTGTTTTAGCCACTCATTGCATATACGATAAATAGTGGCTCTACTGTTATTTTGATCTTACACTTTCCTGCAACATAGTTTAAAAGTCATGTTTGTGGTTTGTATGATAGTATATAATAGGATTCAATGAACCTTAATTCATTCTCAATTTAAAAATTCCTATTCCCATTCTTATTGGGTCATTCTACTCTTTGTTAATCGTTCTCCCACTTCTCACTTCACTTTTTAAAGATGTATTTTAAATAAGTTTTTTTAAATTTAATATTAGTTTATTTATATATCCCTTTTACTTCTCATTATAATTATCAGTTTAAGATGTTCTCCTCACTTTCCCCTTAATGTTCCTGTTTTTCCTATTTTGGCACATTTTTCTCTTATTGAGCACAATTAAGTCTAAATGAACTTTTCATAATTTATACTTTATTTATGTTATTATACTTTGAGAAGAAAGAAAAAATAAATTTAATAAATGTTAGGAGAGTGAAATTCTCCAACACTACTATAAAAAATACTTTGTCATTTTTTAGATCTGGTTCCAAAACTATTTCCTTCTAGTTAGGTAGTCTAAAGCACCCTTTCATTGCTTCTATTTCTTCTCCATTGATCCTTATCAACTTAATTTTTATTATGTGAATTTTTTCTAGTTCTCAGATTTTCTCTTTATATGCCATGTAATTTCATCAATCCCATTACCATAGGTCTATTCTGCTCCTTTGAAATAAAGTAAGGTTGATGCAATGTGTCTGACTATGGCTGATTACAGTAATATCAGCTTGGAAAGCTCTATCACAGATCACACACAAATAGCCATATTAACATTTCAAGGAGAGATGTCTCTAAAATTATACATCTCATTTTTCTTTTGAGCTACTGTAATGCTGTTTTGGTCATA
The DNA here is from genome assembly GCF_048593235.1 of Sminthopsis crassicaudata. Taxonomy (NCBI): domain Eukaryota; kingdom Metazoa; phylum Chordata; class Mammalia; order Dasyuromorphia; family Dasyuridae; genus Sminthopsis; species Sminthopsis crassicaudata. Next base: position 537,881,746 of record NC_133617.1, read on the forward strand.
GAAAACAGTATGTTCTTTAATATGGCCAGTCCTATGCTAGTGTCTCCCATGTCTCAAACAGATTCTGAAGTTCTTCACTTCTTCTGACTTCCATGTCTGTGCTACTTTGTATGTTTTTCATAAAATAGTCTTTTTAGGGAAGTGTACTTTGGTCATTCAAATGATATAGTTCTAACTCATTATAGCTTCTATATGAGCAGTGAACACTCTACCTTGTTGTGTATGCTTCCCCAGTGAGTAAATGCAATACTGTAATCCAAATCTCTGAAAAGCTATACACTCATTTTCCATTTAATGTTGTCAATAATGTTTTTTCATCTTTCCCTTAAAGTTAGTTACAAACTGTTCAGATCCAAAGAAGTGCTGTAATCTGTTGATATTAAATATTCTCTTAGTTGTCTTGCATTGAAGTCACTCTTTTTGTTGAATGAAAAAACTTAGCTTGTAAAGGATAAGTCTTTGATTGGTCCTGCAGTCTGTGCCATCCATTGCCTTTGTCCCTCTCATATGCTATCTGTCACTCTTTCAATTCAATTGTAATGGTTCAGTCTTAAATCAAATTCCACTTAGTCTCAAACTAGAGGGCAAAATCATATATGTTAGCATCTAAGTTTACATGGTTTATTACTAACCATTCTTATCAGTGAATATAAATCTGAAGTCATGGGCATTATAAGTATCTCTTTTAAAATTTTCATTTAAATATCATGAGATCTGTTTACTTCCTATGATTTCAATTATGTTATGACTGAGCTGATACATACACCTTATTTTCTTCCTCCCTCTTAACTTTCACTTTAAAACACTTTTGACTTCATCTTCTTGAAGATTTCAGATAAAAATATTTTATCCTATTTTGAGATGCCTATCATGCAAAGACTTCTGAAAATTTCCATGTCTTTTCAAGAGCCAAATAAGAGCCCACATATTTTTATTATATTTTTAAGTGAGAGATTTAGTGTTGACAGAAAAAAAGTTTTTCATTGTCAGTGTAAAATGATAGTTACATAAAGGGGCGATATGAAATATATCTTTGTATGAAGTTCGGTAAAGACTGTATGGATTTCTTATGCATAATTCATGGGGATTTATGAAGAATTAGGGCAATGTACTCATTTTTCACTAAAGAATGTATATGCTTATTTATAATCCATGGAGATTAATGTATCATTCATGCAAGAAAGAAAACATAAGGGTGAACTGCTTTCTGATTGTAACTTTCTTAAGTGTTATAATGAGAAATTCATAAAAAATATTTTATAAAGAAATGTTACATTGTCTATGAGGAATTAATAGCAAACAATTAAATTTATTTTATTTGTTGTAAAAGAAGACAAAATGGATTAAATATATGGAAAATATGAAGAAATTTTAAGAAACTATAATAATTTTCAGGAATGAATTCAATATTTTTAATATGAATTATCAAACAAGTGAAGACAAGTAACCTACTGATTGGTCATTGTCAAACTGTAAATAAAAGCATGAATTTACTGCATTCATTATTTTTCATATGTTAATATATTATATTACTAATAATATTTCTTAGCATACAGACAAATAAAAGTAATTAGTAAGGATAAAGAGGACTCTCCTTTTCATTAAATAATTGATATTTAGTTAATTATTAAATAATGAGAAATTAAAGTGTTATGAATGAGAAGTTAATAATCTAACTTACCCCTGGCTTACCACAGAACTCAGTTTTAATTAAACTTAATTAAAAATATAAGGATAACTCAGATGGTAGTTTGAGATTCAATGATCTACAAGTGAATTTGGTTAGACTCCAAACCCAAAATAAAATAGTCACATGCAAGGAGACCTTGCAAAGTTTCCTGATACCTTCCTTTTAGACTGGTGTATGTCTTTTTAACTGCCCCCTGTGCTTCCTCATTTGAAACTCTTATAATAAAATTTAGGTACAATTCCCATAGAACATACCTGATTTTTTGTTTGTTTCTCTATTTGTGTTTTTACTCCTGTTAACATGAAATCTTTTTCATCTCATTCTATTAAAATACCATATATACTTCCATATATAACTTAAGTGGATCAATAGGATTTTCACATCTCCCCAGTAAATCTTATCTATTTTGTACATATTATACTTTTACCATTCATTTTAAACTATCATAACCCCATAATGTAAAAAAAATGTTTTTCACTGTATTTTTGTTAAGAATCCCCAGGAACAGAAGTGATAGGGTTGAATTAGCTATTATAAAAAATCTGAGAAATCTCTTAGGAATGCAAGTAATTCCTATGCATGACATGGAATTTAAAAAGGAAGAATTCAATTCTTTTAAATGGCATTTCAATGTAGCATCATGGATGTCAAAATTAGCAGTTATGCTAGAAAGGCTTTCTAGACAGATACTCCATGGATGCCTAGACTTAGATGCCTGGAGATCATTGGTAGAGTTAATTCTGTCAGAGACTATGACCTTCATTATCTCTGAAGTGTCAAGTTTTAGGTCAGATGTATGTAAACTGTGGAAAAGGCCATGAATTCCAGGGCATGTAGAAATGCCTTTCAAGATACAGAATGGATGATGAGTTTGTAGTGTGAACTTTAAGAAAATGGAGCTAAGGGGTAACTCTGAGAACAATTTTGTTGGCCTTCAGGCTCCAAAGTTCATATTCTGATTGACTATGAAATGATAATTATGTTTAGAGAAGTTCAAAGAGGGTCTTCTTTAAAAGAAAAATAGGATTTGTCTGAAAAGACTAATGTGGATATATAAGAATTAACTTACCAACTTAGATTTCAAAACAAATGTTCAAACACTAGAAGTGTGGCCAACAACAGGCTTTTTCGAGCCTGTAAAAATAGTATCTTGACTATTAAATCACATATTGTTCTGAAAACATCAAGGAATAAACCCTAAAGAATAGTTAAATCCCCAAAGCATAGCTACAATAGAGGAAGGATAGCAATTGTAAATACTAGAAATTATCAATGATTCATTCTAAGTTTTTCCAAGAAGTGAAGTTAAACTCAATGGCATATACTTTTAAGATTCCATTTTATATTTTTTTTTTCTGAAAACTGAGACAGTTTAGCTTCTCCAATCTTGCAGGAACTCTAGTACTTTGTATAGTCTTTCAAATATCACAATTAGTGAGACCCTTCTTTCAGTGCTCTAAGATGTAGTTCACTTGAATCCATTGACTTGAATCCTTTAAAGGCAACTAAAGGATTGCCTTCCTTACAATTTCCTTCCTTGTATCTCTTGGATAGTAATATCCTCTCAGCCAGTTTTTGTTCTGTCCTTCTGGTGCAAATATCATTCTCCTTGGTAAAGAAGACAGAAGTAATGTGTAGATGAAATAGCATTTTTTTTTCTATTTGAGATACCTATCCCATACATTCTAAGCAAAAGTCTGTTCCTTTGTGCTTTTAATTCTCCCAATTTAATTCCCCTCTCCCTCTTTGCTTGTTGTTGCTGTCCTTAGTAAATTCATAGAGGCTTACTTTTTCAGTGATACTATAAACATCTCATAAAGATCACATTTTTCCAATTGCATTAAGATATCTCTATATTATTAGAAAGTTGCCCAGAATACTGTTTTGTCCATTGAATTATTTGCCCATTCCCATAGACAATGTGTGTCAGAAATAGGACTTGAAATTTCTGGCTTCAAGGCTTCTTGTAACTAGGACAAGAAGAGTGTTATCATGAATAGCACACAATATGCCCTTGATAATTTGTTTGAGTGAAGAAAGTAAATGGATAGGAGTTCAGTAGTTATACATCATTAGAAGTTCATATAAGCGATTTCCCCCAGTCTGCTTACTAGTGATATGTATGTGTGTGTCATTGTGTGTGATACTATATATATATATATATATATATATATATATATATATATATATATATATATATATATATATATATATATATATATATTCACCATAAGAAAATTAGTTCTTTGAACTTGACAAGATTTTTATAGATTCTAAAATTGGGTACAGAGATATAAGGAAAACTTTATCCCTTATAAAGATAGAATATTAGAGAAAGGTTTCATCAACACTGTTCAATTGATATACTGCAGTGTTAGTCAGGTTGTCTGGACAGTGACAAGGTGAGAATTGAGGTTGTCTGGACAATTATAAGGTGAGAACTCAGGTTGACTTGACAGTTCTCTGGCTCAGACCTTTGGCTTGGGCCTTTAAAGGGAGTTCACACCTTAGGAATCCTAAGAGGAGCAAGCTCATTGGTTGGAATACTTCTTCCCAGAAGCCCTTGCATTATCCCACACCCATTCTCTGGGAGGATAAAAGAGGACAGCACTCCAGAGAGAGGAGAAGTCTCTGCTCTACATCAGGCTTGACGGCTCTCTGCAGGAAGGGAAGTCACTTCTCTGGACAAGAGTTAACGGCAAGTGTCTGTAGGCAACAGTTCTCTACAGGAAGAAGAATCTTTCCTAGAGATTTGAGTTGACACAGCATATCTCCTCCCAGAGAGCAATCAGCAGCTTCTGGAGACGACAGCACGTTACACTGCAGTTCCTTGCTCATCACCTGCTTACTTAATTTCTAGAGTATTCATTGTCAACAGTACACATAATCATCTCTATGTACTGTGAGCACAGTAAAATCAGGGATCATATATTATATATTACTTTATGTCTCCCACAGAGCCTCCAACACCTATTAAACACCTACTAACTTATATGTAGTACACATTTTATACATATTTTAATGGAATTGAATTAAGTTGGATTGAGATGAAATAAATTAAATGCTGTCTCTCTACTCAGCATGTGATTATTTCAAATCAGGGACCAGACATAGTTTATATGATCTCATTTAGTACAGGTCAGAAAACACAAAAATGTGCTAATAAATAATGGTTAGACTGTTATAAAGCAAATTCTAAGCAAACAAGCTAAGAGTTCTCTCAAAAAGTTATAATTTGGTTATAAAACTTTTTGGTGTGTGAGGTATACTTCTATGACTGAATTATTTAAGTTATTTCCTATTTCAATATTATAAATTTGAAATAATTGTTATATTGCTTCCTTATGATCACAACTGTTGATTTCATATTTTATTATATGGAACCTATTCTCTGACTTGTGTGAATGCTAACACATGTAATCTGATGAATGAATCTTTTGGTATTTCTTAGCAAATAACCTATATCCTCTTTATCGAAAAACATGTTGTCCTGTTGCTAAGTGAAGTGAGCAGAATCAAGAGAACACTGTACACAGTAACAAAATTTTGTAATGATAAACTGATGGTCTTCTATCTTGTCTACAATGAGGTGATTCAAGGTAATTCCAAGAGTTTTGATAGGAAGTGCCATTCACATATAGAGAAAACTATGGAGAGTAAATGTGTTTAGAAACAATATTTTTACTTTATTGTTGTTCCTACTTGTTTGCTTATTTTTCTTTATCATGTATTTTTCCACTATTGATCTCATTCTATCTGTGCAGCGTGATAGATATTGGAATATATGTAAAAGAATTGCACATTTTTAAACTATATTAGATTGCTTTCTTTCTTGGGGAGGGGAAAAGGAGAAGGATACAAATTTGGAAGCCAAGATTTGCAAAGGTTAATGTTGAAAAACCATTTTGGCATGTATTTAGAAAACTAAATGTTATTTTAGGCTAATTGTGATATGTTGACTTTTATAATACATCATTCTATTTTAGGACACAAGATCCGACTTGATAAATTTGAATCTATGTAATAGTGTGTTAAAATAGGCTTTGCTATGCTTTTCTACTTGTATTGATCTAACTTTTTTATTTTTTATTTTATACTCTATTCTGTGAAGAAAATAAGATTTTGTAACCTATTGGGAAAATTCTTGTACACAAAATATAATAACTGTGACATGTCTGCAAGGCATGTTAAAGCAGGGACTTCATATAGAGTAAGATGTTAGAAGGGATATTATGCTAAATGATATTCTATGGATATGAATAAGACTAAACTTGTTCATATTACTTATATGCCAACTGTTCATATAATAATAAACATTAATTATATTTTGTTAGGATTACAAGGTGAGAACTCAGGTTGTCTGGACAGTGACAAGGTGAGAAATCAGGCTGACTTAACAGTTCTCTGGCTCAGACTTTTGGTTCGGGCCTTTAAAGGGAGTTTACACCTTAGGAATTCTAAGAGGAGCAAGTTCATTGGTGGTAGTATTTTCCCACACCCCATTGAGTTCTCACATGCCTATTCTCTGGGAGGATAAGAGAACAGCAGCATTGGGTCTGAGAGAATTGACTCTGTGATAGAGTTTTGATGCCAGGCAGGCTGAAAGGAGACCAGTCTGATTTGAGAAAGGACAAGAGCTGGAGGAGATTCAGAGCTCCCAAGAAACCTGTGTACAGAGGAAAAGATTTTACAGATCTCCTCCCAGAGAAGGATTATAATTGAGCAGATGACCGGACCCTCACAATTCAAGAACTTTACAATATTTCTCTTGAAATCCTAAAAAAATTCATTTCCGTTTAATTTAAAAATCAGTATACTGCATGAATCTGTTTATGAAAAGACTTGGATAAGAACTTTTCTTTTTTTTCAAAACTTCCTCCTCCTCAGCTCATTCTACAAAATGATATAAAATTACCTTTCCAACAACACAGTTCTGGGCAGTTCAACCCTCTATTCAATAAAAGTACCTATAAATAAATTCCAAACCACTTAACTTGGCATTGAAATTCCTTTATAATCTGACTCCAAAGTACCTTTCTAACTATTTCCTACTATTATTTATATTCTAATGAAGATGGATTAGTCATGTTTCCCTAATGTAATAGTAACCTTTCCAGAATTTTTCTCTTGTTCTAGTCATGTCTGTAACTTGCAATGACAAACAAACACACACACACACACCTTCATTATTTCTATCTACTTTGGCTTTTTATCCTAAAACCTGGTCAAGATACATTCTTTCTTATTCCCAAAGATTCCTTTAAAAAAAAAAAAAAAAAAAAAAAAGGAAATGGATCCTCACATATAAAAGTTTAGACGAACTCAAGGAATTGGAAATTGTGGGGCCCATTAGTTAGGGAAAGGCTGAATAAATTGTGGTTTACAAATATAATGGAGTACTATTGTTCCATAAAAAATATGAGCAGAAAGATTTCAGAAAAAATTAGAAAGATTTATATAAACTTATGCTGATTGAAATGAGCAGAACAAGGAGAAAACTGTATACAATAAGAACAACATTGTGGAATACTAAACTTTGATAGACTAAACTCTACTCAGCAATGCATAGATCTGAGACAATTCCAAGAGTCTCATGATGGAAAATGTCACATCCAAAGAAAGAACTATGGAGACTGAATGTAGATCAAAGAATACTTTTTTTTTTCATTTTTGTTGTTTTTCACTTTTGTGTATTTTTCTTTTGTTTTGATTCTTATTTCACAACATGACTGATGAGGAAATAGCTTTAATATAATTGTACATGTGTACTCTATAGAAGATTGCTTCCCATCTTGGGGAAGAGGGAAAGGATCATCATCTCCTTACCACATCCCCAATGAAATTTTCATCACAAACAATCTTTTTAGTTATCAGTTTTCTGATTTTACAGAAATGTTTTAAGTTTTTTGATCTATAATTTAAAGTAGTTATCATGTCTGCAAATTGGTTTGTGTGTAAGAAATCAGTACAAAGATCAGGGAACATAACTATAAGTACAATCTGACTAAACAATTTATATGTCAGCCAAAAAAACAAAACAATATATTTGATAGCACTTCTTAGATGTCTCTCAAATGCTTTTTGAGTGATATTCATTTTAAAAGCTTTGAGGATTGCTACCATTTACATGTTTATTATGTATATTACTAATGAATAGATGAGTGATTTTTAAATAAAGGTAATAATTTCTTATTATTATCTAACTGACTTTTGATGTAATAGACAATACCATAGTAAGCAAGTATATATAAATGACACACAACCAAGCAATTATGACGTTTGATAATATTCAGAGGAAATGGAGAAAAGCATTTCATCAATTCCTGGATGTTTCCTTAATTTTTAAAATGTATTATTTGAAGGATAACATTGAAGGATAACAAAGGCAGAGGTGAAGCATATTTATTTATTTTGTTATTTTTTTAATTAATAGTTTTTGTTTACCAGATATATGCATGGGTAATTTTACAACATTGACAATTGCCAAACCTTTTGTTCTAATTTTTCCCCTTCTTCCCCACCCCACGATGGCAAGTTGACCAGTACATGTTAAATGTGTTAGAGTATAAATTAAATAAAATATATGTATACATGTCCAAACAGTTATTTTGCTGTACAAAAAAAATCAGACTTTGAAATAGTGTACAATTAGTCTGTGAAGTAAATCCAAAATGCAGGCGAACAAAAATAGAGGGACTGGGAATTCTATATAGTGGTTCATAGTCATCTCTCAGAGATCTTTTGCTGGTATAGCGGGTTCAGTTCCTTACTGCTCAATTGGAACTGATTTGGTTCATTTCATTGTTGAAGATGGCCTCATCCATCAGAATTGATCATCATATAGTATTGTTGTTGAAGTACATAATGATCTCCTGGTCCTACTCATTTCACTCATCATCAGTTCATGTAAGTCTCTCCAGGCATTTCTGAAATCATCCTGCTGGTCATTTCTTTTTTTTTAATATATATATATATATATATATATATATATATATATATATATATATATATATATATATATATATATATATATATATATATATATATATTTTATAATATTATCCCTTGTATTCATTTTTCCAAATTACCCCCCCTCCCTCTATTCCCTCCCCCCTAGGTCATTAAAATACCATACATTTTACATGTGTTACAATATAGTCTAGGTACAATACATGTGTGTGAATATAATTTTCTTGTTGCACAATAAACATTAGAATCCGCAGGTACATGTAACCTGGGCAGACAGATATTAGTGCTAACAATTTACATTCCCCTCCCAGTGTTTCTTCTCTGGGTGTAGCTACCTCTGTCCATCATTGATCAACTGGAAGTGAGTTGGATCTTCTTTATGTTGAAGATTTCCACTTCCATCAGAATACATCCTCATACAGTATTGTTGTTGAAGTGTACAGCGATGTTCTGGTTCTGCTCATTTCACTCAGCATCAGTTGATTTAAGTCTCTCCAGGCCTCTCTATATTTCTCCTGCTGGTCATTTCTTACCGAGCAATAATATTCCATAACCTTCATATACCACAATTTACCCAACCATTCTCCAACTGATGGACATCCATTCATCTTCCAGTTTCTAGCTACAACAAATAGAGCTGCCACAAACATTTTGGCACATATATGTTTCTTTCCGCTCTTTAGTATTTCTTTGGGATATAATCCCAGTAGTAGCGCTGCTGGGTCAAAGGGTATGCACAGTTTGATAACTTTTTGGGCATAATTCCAGATTGCTCTCCAGAATGGCTGGATTCTTTCGCAACTCCACCAGCAATGTATTAGTGTCCCAATTTCCCCACATCCCCTCCAACATTTGTCATTATTTGTTCCTGTCATCTTAGCCAATCTGACAAGTGTGTAGTGGTATCTCAGAGTGGTCTTAATTTGCATTTCTCTGATCAGTAGTGATTTGGAACACTCTTTCATGTGAGTGGATATAGTTTCAATTTCTTCCTCTGAGAATTGTCTGTTCATATCCTTTGACCATTTATCAATTGGAGAATAGTTCGGTTTCTTATAAATTATGGTCAGTTCTCTATATATTTTGGAAATGAGACCTTTGTCAGAACCTTTGTTTTTAAAAATATTTTCCCAATTTGTTACTTCCCTTCTAATCTTGTTTGCATTAGTATTATTTGTACAGAAACTTTTTACTTTGATGTAATCAAAATCTTCTATTTTGTGATCAATAATGATCTCTAGTTCTCCTCTGGTCATAAATTCCTTCCTCCTCCACAAGTCTGAGAGGTAGATTATCCTCTGTTCCTCTAATCTATTTATTATCTCCCTCTTTATGCCTAAATCATGGACCCATTTTGATCTTATCTTGGTATATGGTGTTAAGTGTGGATCCATATCTAATTTCTGCCATACTAATTTCCAGTTTTCCCAACAGTTTTTTCCGAATAATGAATTTTTATCCCTAATGTTGGAATCTTTGGGTTTGTCAAAGATTAGATTGCTATAGATGTACCCTTTTTTGTCCTTTGTATCTAATCTGTTCCACTGATCTACTGGTCTATTTCTTAGCCAATACCAAATGGTTTTGGTGACTGCTGCTATATAATATAGCTTTAGATCAGGTACACTTAGACCACCTTCCTCTGAGTTTTTTTTCATTAGTTCCCTTGCAATTCTTGACCTTTTATTCTTCCATATGAATTTTGTTGTTATTTTTTCTAGGTCATTAAAATAGTTTCTTGGGAGTCTGATTGGTATAGCACTAAATAAATAGATTAGTTTGGGGAGTATTGTCATCTTTATTATATTCGCTCGGCCTATCCAAGAGCACTGAATGTCTTTCCAATTATTTAAATCTGATTTTATTTTTGTGGCAAGTGTTTTGTAATTTTTCTCATATAATTCCTGACTTTTCTTTGGTAGATGGATTCCCAAATATTTTATACTCTCAACATTTGTTTGGAATGGAATTTCTCTTTGTATCTCTTGCTGTTGCATTTTGTTAGTGATATATAAAAATGCCGAGGATTTATGTGGATTTATTTTGTATCCTGCCACTTTGCTGAAATTTTGAATTATTTCTAGTAGCTTTTTAGCAGAGTCTTTGGGGTTCTCTAAGTATACCATCATGTCATCTGCAAAAAGTGATAGTTTAATTTCCTCATTTCCTACTCTAATTCCTTGAATCTCTTTCTCGGCTCTTATTGCCAAGGCTAGCGTTTCTAATACTATATTGAATAGTAATGGTGATAGTGGGCAACCTTGTTTCACTCCTGATCTTACTGGGAAAGGTTGCAGTTTATTTCTATTGCATATTATGCTTACTGACGGTCTTAAATATATACTCCTGATTATTCTAAGGAATAATCCATTTATTCCTATATTCTCAAGAGTTTTTAGTAGGAATGGATGTTGGATTTTATCAAATGCTTTTTCTGCATCTATTGAGATGATCATATGGTTCTTATTAATTTGATTATTAATATGGTCAATTATATTAATAGTTTTCCTAATATTAAACCAGCCCTGCATTCCTGGAATAAATCCTACTTGATCATAGTGTATTATCTTGGAGATGATTTTCTGAAGTCTTTTTGCTAATATCTTATTTAAGATTTTAGCATCAATATTCATTAAGGAGATTGGTCTATAATTTTCTTTCTCAGTTTTCGATCTACCAGGTTTAGGTATCAGTACCATGTCTGTGTCATAAAAGGAGTTTGGTAGGACTCCTTCATCCCCTATTTTTTCAAATAATTTATATAACATTGGGGCTAATTGTTCTTTAAATGTTTGGTAGAATTCACATGTGAATCCATCTGGCCCTGGGGATTTTTTCCTGGGGAGTTGATTAATAGCTTGTTCTATTTCTTTTTCTGAAATTGGACTATTTAAGCAATTTATCTCCTCCTCTGTTAATCTAGGGAGCCTATATTTTTGGAGGAAGTCATCCATTTCACTTAAGTTATCAAATCTATTGGCATAAAGTTGGGCAAAGTAACTCCTTATTATTTCTCTAATTTCCTCTTCATTGGTGGAAAGATCCCCCTTTTCATTTGTAAGACTATCAATTTGATTTTCCTCTTTCTTTTTTTTTGATCAAATTTACCAAAGGTTTATCTATTTTATTGGCTTTTTCATAAAACCAACTCTTGGTTTTATTTATTAATTCAATAGTTTTTTTACTTTCAATTTTATTGATTTCTCCTTTTAATTTTTGTATTTCAAGTTTAATTTTTGGTTGGGGGTTTATAATTTGGTCTTTTTCTAGCCTTTTAAGTTGTAAGCCCAATTCGTTAATCTTCTCTTTCTCAATTTTCTTCAAATAAGCCTCTAAAGATATAAAATTTCCCCTTATTACTGCTTTAGCTGCATCCCAAAGATTTTGATATGATGTCTCATCATTATCATTAACTTGGGTGAAATTGTTAATTGTTTCTATAATTTGCTCTTTCACCCAGTCATTCTTTAAGATGAGATTATTCAGTTTCCAATTACTTTTTGGTCTATTTACCCCTAACTTTTTACTGAATGTAGCTTTTATTGCATTGTGATCTGAGAAGAAGGCATTTATTATTTCTGCCTTCCTACATTTAATTTTGAGATCTTTATGTCCTAATATATGGTCAATTTTTGTATAGGATCCATGAACTGCTGAGAAGAAAGTGTATTCCTTCCTATTGCCATTCAGTTTTCTCCAAAGGTCTATCATACCTAGTTTTTCTAATGTTCTATTTACTTTTTTAATTTCTTTCTTGTTTGTTTTGTGGTTTGATTTGTCTAAATCTGAGAGTGCAAGGTTGAGATCTCCCACTATTATAGTTTTACTGTCTATTTCTTCTTGCAGTTCTCTTAACTTTTCCTTTAGAAAGTTAGATGCTATACCACTTGGTGCATATATGTTTAGTATTGATATGGCCTCATTATTTATGCTACCTTTCAGCAGGATATAGTTTCCTTCCTTATCTTTTTTAACAAGATCTACTTCTGCTTTTGCTTGATCTGAGATAAGGATAGCTACCCCTGCTTTTTTGGCTTTACCTGAAGCATAATAGGCTCTGTTCCAACCTTTTACCTTTACTCTGTATGTATCTCCCTGCTTTAAGTGTGTTTCCTGTAGACAACATATTGTAGGGTTCTGCTTTTTGATCCAATCTGCTATCCGTCTCCGTTTGATGGGATCGTTCATCCCATTTACATTTACAGTTAAAATTACTAATTCTGTATTTCCTACCATCGTATTATCCCCAGATTATGCTTTTTTCCCTTGACCCCCCTGATCCCCCTCCCCGATATTTAATTTACAGACCCCCCCCTTGTGACGCGCAACCCTCCCTCTTTTTTTTTTTTTTTTTTTTTTTAGGATCCCTCCCCCCTCCCTCCAAGTCCCTTCAATTATTCTCCTTTTCCTTTTCCCTTTTCCTCTCCCCCCTTTTAATGAGGTGAGAGAAAATTCTCTGAAAAACAAATATGACAATTATTTACTCTTTGAGCCTCTTCTGATGAGAGTAAGATTCACACAATGATTCTCCCCCTCACTAAGTTCCCTCAGATATGGTGTATTTTCTATGTCTCTTCCTGGGATGTAGTTTCCCTCTTTTTATCACTCCTTCCCCTTTTTCTGAACCGACCTCCTTTCCTTTACTACACCCCCCTTTTTTTCTTTTATATCAGTAAAATCAAATTATCCTTGAGTATTTTTTATATACCCACAACAGAGTTACAGTTCTCAAGGGTTCTGTGTACCTTTTTCTGTTTCTCTTCAGTCTTGTGGATGTAGATCAAATTTTTTGTTTAAGTCTGGTTTTTTTCTTAGAAACATATAGAATTCCTCTGTTTCATTGAATGACCATCTTCTTCCATGGAAAAAGATGCTAAACTTAGCTGGGTAGTTCATTCTTGGTTGCAGTCCTTGATCTTTTGCCTTTCGGAATATCAGGTTCCAGGCCCTTCTATCTTTTAATGTGGAGGCAGCCAGATCTTGGGTGACCCTTATTGTGGCACCTTGGTATTTAAATTGTTTTTTTCTAGCTGCTTGCAGGATTTTCTCCTTTGTGTGGTAATTCTGCAGCTTAGCCACTATATTCCGTGGTGTTCTTTTTTTAGGGTCTATTTCAGAAGGAGTTCGATGAATTCTTTCCACATCTACTTTCCCTTCTGTTTCTATTATCTCTGGACAGTTCTCTTTGATAATTTCCTGTAAAATAGAATCTAGGCTCTTTTTTTGGTCATAGTTTTCTGGAAGTCCAATAATCCGCAGATTATCTCTCCTAGATCTATTTTCCAGGTCTATAGATTTTCCCAGTAAGTATTTGACGTTGTTCTCCAGCTTCTCATTTTTTTTGTTTTGTTTGACTGATTCTTGGGTTCTCTGTGAATCATTCATTTCTATTTGTTCCATCCTGACTTTTAAGGAGTTATTTTCTTCTTTCACAGTTTTTAGTTCTTTTTGTAAATGCCCAATTTCGTTTTTAAATGAATTATTTTGCTCTATTGAATTTTTTTCCATTTCCCTAATTTTTTTTTTTTGAGAATTATTTTCTTTTTCCAATTCAGAAATTCTATTTTCTTGAGACTTTTTTATCTTTTCCAATTCAGAAATCCTACTTTCCTGTGTTTTTTTAACCTTTTCTAATTCACTAATTTTGTTTCCCTGCATCTCCTGTGAATTCTTTATTTTTTCCAACTCCAATTTCAGGACGTTGTTATTCTCTATTATAACTTCCCTTTCCTTTCCCCATTTTTCTTCGATCTCCCTCAATTTTTTAAGAGCTTCTTCTAGGAGAGAGTTATGTGATGGGGGGCAGGAATCGTTCCCCTTTAGGTTGTTATCTGATTCTCTGCTGTCAACTTCCTCGGGGTTGGATACCCGCTCTTTCTCTGTATAGAAGGAATCTATAGTTTTTCTAGCTTTTTTGCTCATATTTAAAAAAATCTTTTGGGGTCTGTCCCTGGGGTAGGAAATTATTTACTTCTTTACCAGCTTCCTCCCAGACTGGATGGATGCAGCGGCCCATGCGCCTGAGCTAAGAGAGAGCTCTGGGAGAGAGTTCCCCACCCCCTCCCTGGAAGTGCCTCAGAGGTGGTTAGCACTACTGTGCTTCGAGGGCGTAGAATAGTGAAGACAGCAGGAAGCCCAGCCTATGTGTCCGGGTGGGGCGTGGATGTCTGCAGCAGGTGACTTGGGAAGCCCCTGTGCTCAAACTGGAAGTGTCTGCCAGAAACCGCGGTCCCTAGTTCAAAGGTTCCGCTTCTCTGGGACTTCCTGGAGCTGAGTTCCACTCCCTCCAGCTAAGCTAGGCAGTGTGTGTTGCCTTGGGCTGTATCCACCCACTTGTCAGTCTCTTAACTATTCTCAGGTGGTAGCTGAGGCCACACCCCCTGGTGCCGATTCAACTGAGTCACCCCCAGGATCCGGGAAAATCTAATTTGAGTTTTAAAATATTTTGGCTTTCTCTTCTGAACTGCTAAATAATTAGCAGAGAAGAGCTAACAGCCTGTGCCAGATTCCTTTACCTCAGTGGCTTCTCTGATCCCAGAGCCCTTCCCCTGCTGGTCATTTCTTAAAGAACAATAATATTCCATAATATTCATATACCACAATTAATTCAGCCATTTTCCAATTAATGGGCATGCACTCAGTTTCCAGTTTCTGGCCACTACAAAGAGGGCTGCCACAAATATTCTTACACATACAGATTCCTTTCCCTTCTTTAAGATCTCTCTGGTATATAAGCTCAGCAGTAACACTGCTGGATCAAAGTGTATGCACAGTTCAATAACTCTTTGAGCATAGTTACAAATTGCTCTCCAGAATTACTGGATGTATTCACAATTGGTGAAGGATATTTAGAAAAGCAATGTCACAGTTGAAGGTGATCTAAGAAGATAAAAAAAGAAGGAAGAGAAGAAGCTGGGGAACAATTACCTTTTTTCTGAATTTTAAAGAATCAATACATTCACTTATTCATTCAACAAAAATGTATTAAATGGCTATTATTTGCAAGTTGTTGAATTAAATATAGTAGAGATAATAAATGGTAAATTTATTTAAACAGATAAAAAGATATAGAGAAGAGAGAAGAAGAAAAAAAAAAGATCAGTAAATTCAAAATTTCCTATGGGGTATTTTTTAGCCTTTTAAATGTTTATTTGATAGTAGCAAATGCATGCTCCCCATCCTCTACAGGGGTTCTCAAATTACGGCTGGCAGGCCAGATGTGGTGGGCTAAGAATGTTTATTTGGCACACCGGATTATGGTAAATGGGCTGAGAGGTGGAGACAGAGTGTGAGTTTTTGTTTTTACTATGGTCCTGCCCTCCCAAACTCTGAGGGACAGTGAACTGGCCCCCTATTTAAAAAAGTTTCAGGACCACTGCTCTACACTATTCATTATTTTGCACAAATATCTCCTACTTATTCACTTTTTTAAAATTTAAGTTTAATTTTTATTTTATTTTGTTTTACATTTTTTATTAATTTTATAATTATAATTATAACTTTTTTGACATTAAATATGCATGGGTAACTTTTTACAACATTATCCCTTGCACTCACTTCTATTAAGAATTTTCTCTCCTTCCCTCCATCCCCCCCCCCCCAATGGCAGGCAGTCCCATACAGGTTAAATGTGTTATAGTATATCCTAGATACAATATATATCTGCAGAACCAAATTTCTAGTTGCACAGGAAGAATTGGATTCAGAAGGTAAAAATAACCTGGGAAGAAAAAAAAATGCAGTTTACACTGATTTCCCAGTGATCCTTCTCTGGGTATAATTGATTCTGTTCATCAATTGGAACTGAATTAGATCTTCTCTTTGTGGAAAATATCCACTTTCATCATAATACATGATACATTGCTGGATCAAAGGATATGGGCAGTTTGATAACTTTTTGTGCATAATTCTAGATTGCTCTCCAGAATGGTTGGATTCTTTCACAACTCCACCACAAAAATAAAATCAGATTTAAATAATTGGAAAGACATTCAGTGCTCTTGGATAGGCCGAGCGAATATAATAGAGATGACAATACTCCCCAAACTAATCTATTTATTTAGTGCTATACCAATCAGACTCCCAAGAAACTATTTTAATAATCTAGAAAAAATAACAACAAAATTTACAAGGAAGAACAAAAGGTCCAGAACTTCAAGGGAATTAATGAAAAAAAAAGTCAGATGAAGGTGGTCTAGCTGTACCAGATCTAAAGCAATATTATAAAGCAGCAGTCACCAAAACCATTTGTTATTGGCTAAGAAATAGACTGGTCGATGAGTGGAACAGATTAGGTACACAAGACAAAATAGGGTTCAACTATAGCAATCTAGTGTTTGACAAACCCAAAGATACCAACATTTGGGATAAGAATTCATTATTTGAAAAACAAACTGTTGGGAAAACTGGAAATTAGTATGACAGAAATTAGATATGGACCAACACTTACCACCATATACCAAGATAAAATCAAAACGGGCCCATGATTTAGGTATCAAGAATGAGATCATAAATAGATTAGAGGAACAGAGAATAGTCTACCTCTCAGACATGTGGAGGAGGAAGGAATTTATGACCAGAGGAGAACTAGAGATCATTATTGATCACAAAATAGAAGATTTTGATTACACCAAATTAAAAGTTTCTGTACAAACAATACTAATGCAAACAAGTTTAGAAGGGAAGTAACAAATTGGGAAAATATTTTTACAGTTAAAGGTTTTGATAAAGATCTCATTTCCAAAATATATAGAGAACTGATCCTAATTTATAAGAAACCAAACCATTCTCCAATTGATAAATGGTCAAAGGATATGAACTGACAATTTTCAGATATGACATTGAAACTATATCCACTCACATGAAAGAGTGTTCCAAATCACTACTGATCAGAGAAATGCAAATTAAGACAACTCTGAGATACCACTACACACCTGTCAGATTGGCTAAGATAACAGGAACAAATAATGATACATTTTGGAGGGGATGTGGAAAACTGGGACACAAATGCATTTTTGGTGGAGTTGTGAAAGAATCCAGCCATTCTGGAAAGCAATTTGGAACTATGCCCAAAAAGTAATAAAACTGTGCACACTCTTTGATCCAGCAATGCTACAACTGGTCTTATATCTAAAAGGTATACTAAAGATTAGAAAGGTACCTCTATGTGCCAAAATGTTTGTGGCAGCTCTTTTATAGTGGGTAGAAACTGGAAAATGAATGGATGTCCATCAATTGGAGAATGGTTGGGTAAATTATGGTATATGAATGCTATGAAATATTATTGCTCTGTAAGAAATGACCAGCAGGATGAATACAGAGAAGTTTGAAGAGACTTACATGAACTGATACTGTGTGAAATGAGCAGAACCAGGAAATCACTATACACTTCAACAGCAGTACTCTATGAAGATATTTTCTGATGGAAGTGGATATCTTCAACATAAAGAAGATCCAACTCACTTCCAGTTGATCAATGATGGACAGAAACAGCTACACTCAGAGAAGCAACACTGGGAATTGGATGTAAACCGTTTGTACTATTGTCTTTTTAACCAGGTTACTTATACCATTGGAATCCAATTCTTTTTTTTTTTTTCTTTTTTTTATTTTATATATATATATATTTTATAATATTATCCCTTGTATTCATTTTTCCAAATTACCCCCCCTCCCTCTATTCCCTCCCCCCCGACGACAGGCAATACCATACATTTTACATGTGTTACAATATAGTCTAGGTACATTACATGTGTGCGAATATCATTTTCTTGTTGCACAATAAACATTAGAATCCGAAAGTACATGCAACCTGGGCAGACAGATATTAGTGCTAACAATTTTCATTCCCCTCCCAGTGTTTCTTCTCTGGGTGCAGCTACCCCTGTCCATCATTGATCAACTGGAAGTGAGTTGGATCTTCTTTATGTTGAAGATTTCCACTTCCATCAGAATACATCCCCATACAGTATTGTTGTTGAAGTGTACAGTGATCTTCTGGTTCTGCTCATTTCACTCAGCATCAGTTGATTTAAATCTCTCCAAGCCTCTCTGTATTCCTCCTGCTGGTCATTTCTTACCGAGCAATAATATTCCATAACCTTCATATACCACAATTTACCCAACCATTCTCCAACTGATGGACATCCATTCATCTTCCAGTTTCTAGCTACAACAAATAGAGCTGCCACAAACATTTTGGCACATATATGTCTCTTTCCGCTCTTTAGTATTTCTTTGGGATATAATCCCAGTAGTAGCGCTGCTGGGTCAAAGGGTATGCACAGTTTGATAACTTTTTGGGCATAATTCCAGATTGCTCTCCAGAATGGCTGGATTCTTTCACAACTCCACCAGCAATGTATTAGTGTCCCAGTTTTCCCACATCCCCTCCAACATTCATCATTATTTGTTCCTGTCATCTTAGCCAATCTGACAGGTGTGTAGTGGTATCTCAGAGTGGTCTTAATTTGCATTTCTCTGATCAGTAGTGATTTGGAACACTCTTTCATGTGAGTGGATATAGTTTCAATTTCTTCCTCTGAGAATTGTCTGTTCATATCCTTTGACCATTTATCAATTGGAGAATGGTTCGGTTTCTTATAAATTATGGTCAGTTCTCTATATATTTTGGAAATGAGACCTTTGTCAGAACCTTTGTTTTTAAAAATATTTTCCCAATTTGTTACTTCCCTTCTAATCTTGTTTACATTAGTATTATTTGTACAGAAACTTTTTAGTTTGATGTAATCAAAATCTTCTATTTTGTGATCAATAATGATCTCTAGTTCTCCTCTGGTCATAAATTCCTTCCTCCTCCACAAGTCTGAGAGGTAGATTATCCTCTGTTCCTCTAATCTATTTATTATCTCCCTCTTTATGCCTAAATCATGGACCCATTTTGATCTTATCTTGGTATATGGTGTTAAGTGTGGATCCATATCTAATTTCTGCCATACTAATTTCCAGTTTTCCCAACAGTTTTTTCCGAATAATGAATTTTTATCCCTAATGTTGGAATCTTTGGGTTTGTCAAAGATTAGATTGCTATAGATGTACCCTTTTTTGTCCTTTGTATCTAATCTGTTCCACTGATCTACTGGTCTATTTCGTAGCCAATACCAAATGGTTTTGGTGACTGCTGCTATATAATATAGCTTTAGATCAGGTACACTTAGACCACCTTCCTCTCAGTTTTTTTTTTCATTAGTTCCCTTGCAATTCTTGACCTTTTATTCTTCCATATGAATTTTGTTGTTATTTTTTCTAGGTCATTAAAATAGTTTCTTGGGAGTCTGATTGGTATAGCACTAAATAAATAGATTAGTTTGGGGAGTATTGTCATCTTTATTATATTTGCTCGGCCTATCCAAGAGCACTGAATGTCTTTCCAATTATTTAAATCTGATTTTATTTTTGTGGCAAGTGTTTTGTAATTTTTCTCATATAATTCCTGACTTTTCTTTGGTAGATGGATTCCCAAATATTTTATACTCTCAACATTTGTTTGGAATGGAATTTCTCTTTGTATCTCTTGCTGTTGCATTTTGTTAGTGATATATAAAAATGCCGAGGATTTATGTGGATTTATTTTGTATCCTGCCACTTTGCTGAAATTTTGAATTATTTCTAGTAGCTTTTTAGCAGAGTCTTTGGGGTTCTCTAAGTATACCATCATGTCATCTGCAAAAAGTGATAGTTTAATTTCCTCATTTCCTACTCTAATTCCTTGAATCTCTTTCTCGGCTCTTATTGCCGAGGCTAGCGTTTCTAGTACTATATTGAATAGTAATGGTGATAGTGGGCAACCTTGTTTCACTCCTGATCTTACTGGGAAAGGTTGCAGTTTATTTCTATTGCATATTATGCTTACTGACGGTCTTAAATATATACTCCTGATTATTCTAAGGAATAATCCATTTATTCCTATACTCTCAAGAGTTTTTAGTAGGAATGGATGTTGGATTTTGTCAAATGCTTTTTCTGCATCTATTGAGATGATCATATGGTTCTTATTAATTTGATTATTAATATGGTCAATTATATTAATAGTTTTCCTAATATTAAACCAGCCCTGCATTCCTGGAATAAATCCTACTTGATCATAGTGTATTATCTTGGAGATGATTTTCTGAAGTCTTTTTGCTAATATCTTATTTAAGATTTTAGCATCAATATTCATTAAGGAGATTGGTCTATAATTTTCTTTCTCAGTTTTCGATCTACCAGGTTTAGGTATCAGTACCATGTCTGTGTCATAAAAGGAGTTTGGTAGGACTCCTTCATCCCCTATTTTTTCAAATAATTTATATAACATTGGGGCTAATTGTTCTTTAAATGTTTGGTAGAATTCACATGTGAATCCATCTGGCCCTGGGGATTTTTTCCTGGGGAGTTGATTAATAGCTTGTTCTATTTCTTTTTCTGAAATGGGACTATTTAAGCAATTTATCTCCTCCTCTGTTAATCTAGGGAGCCTATATTTTTGGAGAAAGTCATCCATTTCACTTAAGTTATCAAATTTATTGGCATAAAGTTGGGCAAAGTAACTCCTTATTATTTCTCTAATTTCCTCTTCATTGGTGGAAAGATCCCCCTTTTCATTTGTAAGACTATCAATTTGATTTTCCTCTTTCTTTTTTTTGATCAAATTTACCAAAGGTTTATCTATTTTATTGGCTTTTTCATAAAACCAACTCTTGGTTTTATTTATTAATTCAATAGTTTTTTTACTTTCAATTTTATTGATTTCTCCTTTTAATTTTTGTATTTCGAGTTTAATTTTTGGTTGGGGGTTTATAATTTGGTCTTTTTCTATCCTTTTAATTTGTAAGCCCAATTCGTTCATCTTCTCTTTCTCAATTTTCTTCAAATAAGCCTCTAAAGATATAAAATTTCCCCTTATTACTGCTTTAGCTGCATCCCAAAGATTTTGATATGATGTCTCATCATTATCATTATCTTGGGTGAAATTGTTAATTGTTTCTATAATTTGCTCTTTCACCCAGTCATTCTTTAAGATGAGATTATTCAGTTTCCAATTACTTTTTGGTCTATTTACCCCTAACTTTTTACTGAATGTAGCTTTTATTGCATTGTGATCTGAGAAGAAGGCATTTATTATTTCTGCCTTCCTACATTTAATTTTGAGATCTTTATGTCCTAATATATGGTCAATTTTTGTATAGGATCCATGAACTGCTGAGAAGAAAGTATATTCCTTCCTATTGCCATTCAGTTTTCTCCAAAGGTCTATCATACCTAGTTGTTCTAATGTTCTATTTACTTTTTTAATTTCTTTCTTGTTTGTTTTGTGGTTTGATTTGTCTAAATCTGAGAGTGCAAGGTTGAGATCTCCCACTATTATAGTTTTACTGTCTATTTCTTCTTGCAGTTCTCTTAACTTTTCCTTTAGAAAGTTAGATGCTATACCACTTGGTGCATATATGTTTAGTATTGATATGGCTTCATTATTTATGCTACCTTTCAGCAGGATATAGTTTCCTTCCTTATCTTTTTTAACGAGATCTACTTCTACTTTTGCTTGATCTGAGATAAGGATAGCTACCCCTGCTTTTTTGGCTTTACCTGAAGCATAATAGGCTCTGTTCCAACCTTTTACCTTTACTCTGTATGTATCTCCCTGCTTTAAGTGTGTTTCCTGTAGACAACATATTGTAGGGTTCTGCTTTTTGATCCAATCTGCTATCCGTCTCCATTTGATGGGATCGTTCATCCCATTTACATTTACAGTTAAAATTACTAATTCTGTGTTTCCTGCCATCGTATTATCCCCAGATT
This sequence comes from Sminthopsis crassicaudata, assembly GCF_048593235.1. NCBI lineage: Eukaryota > Metazoa > Chordata > Mammalia > Dasyuromorphia > Dasyuridae > Sminthopsis > Sminthopsis crassicaudata. The sequence goes on from NC_133617.1 coordinate 537,904,205, forward strand.
ATACTTTTTTCCCTTGACCCCCCTGATTCCCCTCCCAGATATTTAATTTACAGACCCCCCTTGTGACGCGCAACCCTCCCTCTTTTTTTTTTTTTTTTAGGATCCCTCCCCCCTCCCTCCAAGTCCCTTCACTTATTCTCCTTTTCCTTTCCCCTTTTCCTCTCCCCCCTTTTAATGAGGTGAGAGAAAATTCTCTGAAAAACAAATATGTTAATTATTTACTCTTTGAGCCTCTTCTGATGAGAGTAAGATTCACACAATGATTCTCCCCCTCACTAAGTTCCCTCAGATATGGTGTATTTTCTATGTCTCTTCCTGGGATGTAGTTTCCCTCTTTTTATCACACCTTCCCCTTTTTCTGAACCGACCTCCTTCCCTTTACCACACCCCCCTTTTTTTCTTTTATATCAGTAAAATCAAATTATCCTTGAGTATTTTTTATATACCCACAACAAAGTTACAGTTCTCAAGGGTTCTGTGTACCTTTTTCTGTTTCTCTTCAGTCTTGTGGATGTAGATCAAATTTTTTGTTTAAGTCTGGTTTTTTTCTTAGAAACATATAGAATTCCTCTGTTTCATTGAATGACCATCTTCTTCCATGGAAAAAGATGCTAAACTTAGCTGGGTAGTTCATTCTTGGTTGCAGTCCTTGATCTTTTGCCTTTCGGAATATCAGGTTCCAGGCCCTTCTATCTTTTAATGTGGAGGCAGCCAGATCTTGGGTGACCCTTATTGTGGCACCTTGGTATTTAAATTGTTTTTTTCTAGCTGCTTGCAGGATTTTCTCCTTTGTGTGGTAATTCTGCAGCTTAGCCACAATATTCCATGGTGTTCTTTTTTTAGGGTCTATTTCAGAAGGAGTTCGATGAATTCTTTCCACATCTACTTTCCCTTCTGTTTCTATTATCTCTGGACAGTTCTCTTTGATAATTTCCTGTAAAATAGAATCTAGGCTCTTTTTTTGGTCATAGTTTTCTGGAAGTCCAATAATCCGCAGATTATCTCTCCTAGATCTATTTTCCAGGTCTATAGATTTTCCCAGTAAGTATTTGACGTTGTTCTCCAGCTTCTCATTTTTTTTGTTTTGTTTGACTGATTCTTGGGTTCTCTGAGAATCATTCATTTCTATTTGTTCCATCCTGACTTTTAAGGATTTATTTTCTTGTTTCACAGTTTTTAGTTCTTTTTGTAAATGGCTAATTTCGTTTTTAAATGAATTATTTTGCTCTATTGAGTTTTTTTCCATTTCCCTAATTTTTTTTTTGAGAATTATTTTCTTTTTCCAATTCAGAAATTCTATTTTCTTGAGACTTTTTTATCTTTTCCAATTCAGAAATCCTACTTTCCTGTGTTTTTTTAACCTTTTCTAATTCACTAATTTTGTTTCCCTGCATCTCCTGTGAATTCTTTATTTTTTCCAACTCCAATTTCAGGACGTTGTTATTCTCTATCATAACTTCCCTTTCTTTTCCCCATTTTTCTTCGATCTCCCTCAATTTTTTAAGAGCTTCTTCTAGGAGAGAGTTATGTGATGGGGGGCAGGAATCGTTCCCCTTTAGGTTGTTGTCTGTTGATTCTCTGCTGTCAACTTCCTCGGGGTTGGACACCCGCTCTTTCTCTTTATAGAAAGAATCTCTGGTTTTTCTAGCTTTTTTGCTCATACTTGAAAAAATCTTTTGGGGTCTGTCCCTGGGGTAGGAAATTATTTACTTCTTTACCAGCTTCCTCCCAGACTGGATGGATGCAGCGGCTCCTGAGCCTGAGCTAAGAGAGAGCTCTGGGAGAGAGTTCCCCACCCCCTCCCTGGAAGTGCCTCAGAGGTGATTAGCACTACTGTGCTTCGAGGGCGTAGAATAGTGAAGACAGCACGAAGCCCAGCCTATGTGTCCGGGTGAAGAGTGGATGTCTGCAGCAGGTGACTTGGGAAGCCCCTGCGCTCAAACTGGAAGTGTCTGCCAGAAACCGCGGTCCCTAGTTCAAAGGTTCCGCTTCTCTGGGACTTCCTGGAGCTGAGTTCCACTCCCTCCAGCTAAGCTAGGCAGTGTGTGTTGCCTTGGGCTGTATCCGCCACTTGTCAGTCTCTTAACTATTCTCAGGAGGTAGCTGTGGCCACACCCCCTGGTGCCGAGTCAGCTGAGTCACCCCCCAGGATCGGGGAAAATCTAATCTGAGTTTTAAAATATTTTGGCTTTCTCTTCTGAACTGCTAAATAATTAGCAGAGAAGAGCTAACAGCCTGTGCCAGATTCCTTTACCTCAGTGGCTTCTCTGCTCCCAGAGCCCTTCCCAGCGCAATGGGCGCAGTGTGCCCCTACCCCACCGTCTGTGCTGGTCTTTCTTATTCCTCCCCTGAGAACTGACCTTTCCTGTTGAAACTCCAGATTCTCTTCAGCTGGTAAGTCGTGCTTCCAGTCCTTGTGGTATCTATCAGTCCTGAGCTAATTTTGAGACTTAATTTATCTAATTGGTTGTGAGGGAGTGAGGACTAGGGACCGCAGTTTCTGGCAGACACTTCCAGTTTGAGCACAGGGGCTTCCCAAGTCACCTGCTGCAGATACCCACTCCCCACCCGGACACATAGGCTGGGCTTCTTGCTGTCTTCACTATTCTACGCCCTCGAAGCACAGTAGTGCTAATCACCTCTGAGGCACTCCCAGGGAGAGGGTGGGGAACTCTCTCCCAGAGCTCTCTCTTAGCTCAGGCGCAGGGGCCGCTGCATCCATTCAGTAAAAAGTTAGGGGTAAATAGACCAAAAAGTAATTGGAAACTGAATAATCTCATCTTAAAGAATGACTGGGTGAAAGAGCAAATTATAGAAACAATTAACAATTTCACCCAAGATAATGATAATGATGAGACATCATATCAAAATCTTTGGGATGCAGCTAAAGCAGTAATAAGGGGAAATTTTATATCTTTAGAGGCTTATTTGAAGAAAATTGAGAAAGAGAAGATTAACGAATTAGGCTTACAACTTAAAAGGCTAGAAAAAGACCAAATTATAAACCCCCAACCAAAAATTAAACTCGAAATACAAAAATTAAAAGGAGAAATCAATAAAATTGAAAGTAAAAAAACTATTGAATTAATAAATAAAACCAAGAGTTGGTTTTATGAAAAAGCCAATAAAATAGATAAACCTTTGGTAAATTTGATCAAAAAAAAGAAAGAGGAAAATCAAATTGATAGTCTTACAAATGAAAAGGGGGATCTTTCCACCAATGAAGAGGAAATTAGAGAAATAATAAGGAGTTACTTTGCCCAACTTTATGCCAATAAATTTGATAACTTAAGTGAAATGGATGACTTTCTCCAAAAATATAGGCTCCCTAGATTAACAGAGGAGGAGATAAATTGCTTAAATAGTCCCATTTCAGAAAAAGAAATAGAACAAGCTATTAATCAACTCCCCAGGAAAAAATCCCCAGGGCCAGATGGATTCACATGTGAATTCTACCAAACATTTAAAGAACAATTAGCCCCAATGTTATATAAATTATTTGAAAAAATAGGGGATGAAGGAGTCCTACCAAACTCCTTTTATGACACAGACATGGTACTGATACCTAAACCTGGTAGATCGAAAACTGAGAAAGAAAATTATAGACCAATCTCCTTAATGAATATTGATGCTAAAATCTTAAATAAGATATTAGCAAAAAGACTTCAGAAAATCATCTCCAAGATAATACACTATGATCAAGTAGGATTTATTCCAGGAATGCAGGGCTGGTTTAATATTAGGAAAACTATTAATATAATTGACCATATTAATAATCAAATTAATAAGAACCATATGATCATCTCAATAGATGCAGAAAAAGCATTTGACAAAATCCAACATCCATTCCTACTAAAAACTCTTGAGAGTATAGGAATAAATGGATTATTCCTTAGAATAATCAGGAGTATATATTTAAGACCGTCAGTAAGCATAATATGCAATAGAAATAAACTGCAACCTTTCTCAGTAAGATCAGGAGTGAAACAAGGTTGCCCACTATCACCATTACTATTCAATATAGTACTAGAAACGCTAGCCTCGGCAATAAGAGCCGAGAAAGAGATTCAAGGAATTAGAGTAGGAAATGAGGAAATTAAACTATCACTTTTTGCAGATGACATGATGGTATACTTAGAGAACCCCAAAGACTCTGCTAAAAAGCTACTAGAAATAATTCAAAATTTCAGCAAAGTGGCAGGATACAAAATAAATCCACATAAATCCTCGGCATTTTTATATATCACTAACAAAATGCAACAGCAAGAGATACAAAGAGAAATTCCATTCCAAACAAATGTTGAGAGTATAAAATATTTGGGAATCCATCTACCAAAGAAAAGTCAGGAATTATATGAGAAAAATTACAAAACACTTGCCACAAAAATAAAATCAGATTTAAATAATTGGAAAGACATTCAGTGCTCTTGGATAGGCCGAGCGAATATAATAAAGATGACAATACTCCCCAAACTAATCTATTTATTTAGTGCTATACCAATCAGACTCCCAAGAAACTATTTTAATGACCTAGAAAAAATAACAACAAAATTCATATGGAAGAATAAAAGGTCAAGAATTGCAAGGGAACTAATGAAAAAAAACTCAGAGGAAGGTGGTCTAAATGTACCTGATCTAAAGCTATATTATATAGCAGCAGTCACCAAAACCATTTGGTATTGGCTACGAAATAGACCGGTAGATCAGTGGAACAGAGTAGATACAAAGGACAAAAAAGGGTACATCTATAGCAATCTAATCTTTGACAAACCCAAAGATCCCAACATTAGGGATAAAAATTCATTATTCGGAAAAAACTGTTGGGAAAACTGGAAATTAATATGGCAGAAATTAGATATGGATCCACACTTAACACCATATACCAAGATAAGATCAAAATGGGTCCATGATTTAGGCATAAAGAGGGAGATAATAAATAGATTAGAGGAACAGAGGATAATCTACCTCTCAGACTTGTGGAGGAGGAAGGAATTTATGACCAGAGGAGAACTAGAGATCATTATTGATCATAAAATAGAAGATTTTGATTACATCAAACTAAAAAGTTTCTGTACAAATAATACTAATGCAAACAAGATTAGAAGGGAAGTAACAAATTGGGAAAATATTTTTAAAAACAAAGGTTCTGACAAAGGTCTCATTTCCAAAATATATAGAGAACTGACCCAAATTTATAAGAAACCGAACCATTCTCCAATTGATAAATGGTCAAAGGATATGAACAGACAATTCTCAGAGGAAGAAATTGAAACTATATCCACTCACATGAAAGAGTGTTCCAAATCACTACTGATCAGAGAAATGCAAATTAAGACCACTCTGAGATACCACTACACACCTGTCAGATTGGCTAAGATGACAGGAACAAATAATGACAAATGTTGGAGGGGATGTGGGGAAACTGGGACACTAATACATTGCTGGTGGAGTTGTGAAAGAATCCAGCCATTCTGGAGAGCAATCTGGAATTATGCCCAAAAAGTTATCAAACTGTGCATACCCTTTGACCCAGCAGCGCTACTACTGGGATTATATCCCAAAGAAATACTAAAGAGCGGAAAGAGACATATATGTGCCAAAATGTTTGTGGCAGCTCTTTTTGTTGTAGCTAGAAACTGGAAGATGAATGGATGTCCATCAGTTGGAGAATGGTTGGGTAAATTGTGGTATATGAAGGTTATGGAATATTATTGCTCGGTAAGAAATGACCAGCAGGAGGAATACAGAGAGGCCTGGAGAGACTTAAATCAACTGATGCTAAGTGAAATAAGCAGAACCAGAAGATCACTGTACACTTCAACAACAATACTGTATGAGGATGTATTCTGATGGAAGTGGAAATCTTCAACATAAAGAAGATCCAACTCACTTCCAGTTGATCAATGATGGACAGAGGTAGCTGCACCCAGAGAAGAAACACTGGGAGGGGAATGAAAATTGTTAGCACTAATATCTGTCTGCCCAGGTTGCATGTACCTTCGGATTCTAATGTTTATTGTGCAAAAAGAAAGTGATATTCGCACAAAAAAAAAAAAAATTATTGGGGAAACTGAAAGACAGTTTGTAAGAAAACATACATGGACCTATCACACCATAAAACAAAATAAGATTGTACAAGTAATTTGGATATAAAAAAAGACATTATAGATAAATTGGAAAAGCATAGTAAAATGTAGCTGTCAAATCTATTGATAAAAGAAGAAATTATGGCCAGAAAGAGAGGGAGAGCATCCCAGAAAATAAAATGAATAATGTTGATTGTATGAAATAAAAAAAAATAATTTGCACAAACAAAAGTACTGCAACCAAAATTAGAAGGAAAACAGAAACCCAGGCTGGAGGGGTAGGGTGGATTTTGATAGTGAATATCTATGATAAAGCCCTTATTTTTTAAAATACATAGCAAACTAAGACATTTAATAAAAGCTAGTTCCCCTTTTGATAAATAGCCAAAGGATATGAATTGGTTGTTAACACAAGAAGAAATTGAATGTATTATTAGTAATATGAAAAAAAAGTTCTAAATCATCGATGATTTACTCTGAGATTTCACCTCATTTCTATCAGATTGTCTAAAATAGGAGGAAAAAATCACAAATATTGGAAGTAATGTGAATTAGCTCAATCATTCTGGAGAACAATTTGGAACTATAACAAAAAAAAAAAAATTAGAAACCATACACTTTGATCTACTAATACCAATACTAGGTCTGCATACTAAAGATAAAAAAGAGAAGGAAGATGGACCTATTTGCATAAAAATTATTATAGCTGTTCTTTTTGTGCTGAAAAAGAATTGGAAATTTAAAGAATATATACCAGTGGGGGAATGGCTGAATAAATCTTCGTATAAGATCGTATTAGAATAGAATTGTGCTATAAGTGATGAGCAGAAAAGTTTCAGGACAAAAAAAAAAAAAGTGAAGTGAGCAAAACTAAAAGAATATGGTCCAAAGTAACAGCAATGTAGTAAGAATGTAAGACAATTAAAAAAACTCATATGAAAAATGTTACCTACTTCAGAGAGAAAACTTTTACATTTTGAATATGTATTGAAACATCCTTTTTAACTTTGTCTTTTTTTTTTTTCAATTTATCTTGCTACATGGCTAATATAATTTTTTTTTTTACTTCAAATATGTAATTAATGTCAAATTGCTTGTCTTCTCAAGGAATGAGATATGGAAAAAAAAGGAGGTAAATTTTTGAAACTCAGAATTTAGAAAAAAAGATTGTTAATTTTATAATTGGGAAATAATTAAAATAATAAATGAAAATAGATAAATGTAAATCTTCAACAAGAAAAATTAAGTCTGAATTAATTGGACAGTCACAAGAACATGTAAATAGGTTGATTTACAAATCCTTGTCATATGAGTTGCTGGAGAGACACAAAACTTGCCCCAAATCTAAAAGACTATTTCATCATTTCAGTTCGTGACCTTTACACAAATTATCTTAGGGTTAGAATCCCAAGCTCCTTTTATTTTATGGTGATAATAGAATATCTCTTTTTCATTTCCAGAAAATTTAATCAGCCTTTGCCAAGTAAGAATGTCTTGAAACTGAGGGGAAATTAAGTGATATTTGCATGTATGTATGTGTATGTATATATACATATACTTATCTACAACATACATACATATTTAGATAGCTTTAAAAAGGTGCTGTTTTGTAAAGCAGTGATAGCCACTTCAAAAAAAGAGGAAGCTTTACAGTATATACTTAATTAACTTCCAATGCTAATTATATTAAAAAGACTAAACCAAAGAGTCAGTTTTCCATCTTTAAATGACACTATACTGTATGATACACAGTTGTGCTTATTTCTTGTAGTGACATGACAAAACAACAACATGCTAGTTAAAAGTTAGTTGTCCTTAAAAAAGGAGAAAACAACCGTAGATCTTATTCTCTAACTTAATAGTTGTAGGACCACATAATTAAAAAAACTAGAAAAGAGCTATTGAGTTAGCTTTTGGGAGGCATGCATGGAATGCCAATCTGTGGCTTCCCCAGTTAACCAGAAAAGCCTCAGAGGGAAGAATTCTGTGCCATAGAGAACAAAATATATTTCAAGATAGATATCTCTGGTTTCTTGATTTCTACCATAATCACCGTTTTGTTTTGTTTTGTTTTTGGTTAAGTAGAAGAATCCTGTTTTATTTAGAAACTAATTTACATTCCTGGATCTGAGCCCTATGTATTGAATTTCAGTTTAAAAATACTTTGTATTTTGTGGTCAAAAAAACCATTATTATTTTTTTCCAGTCAGTGTCATAATATAATGTGCTTAGATTTCAGTTCCATCCTTTCATGCTGTAAGTCCTTTGAATAGGCATTAGATGATGTGTTATTTTAATTCAATTGCCAGTCAATATAGATCAATCTAATTTTGTTAATAATTACAATTATAAAAATATAAGTTCTTTACTAAGTGATTTAAAAGTCCATTTAAATGGGTTACCTGGGTGCCAAAAGACTAAAAGAAAGGAAAGGTGAGTGATTAGTCAGCAGTAATTATTTTCATCTTCTCACCTACTGATCATTTGCTAACCAATATTCTTTTGGAGGATGTGTAAAAGAAAGAGGCAAATAAATCATAGTTCTAGATTTTATTTTTATTTCTACTACCATTGATGACATAATTTGATGTTAAAAATTCAGTAATAATGTGTGTAACAAATTCCATTTTGAGAAACACTGTCTATAAAACATGATTTTCTTTTTTTTTTAAATTCATTTTTTCCAAATTATCTCCTCCCTCCCTCCACTCCCTCACCCCCATGACAGGTAATCCCATACATTTTACATATGTTACAATATAACCCAGATACAATATATGTGTGTAAATACCATTTTCTTGTTGCACATTAATTATTAGCTTCCGAAGGTATAAGTAACCTGGGTAGATAGACAGTAGTGCTAACAATTTACATTCGCTTCCCAGTGTTCCTTCTCTGGGTATAGTTATTTCTGTCCATCATTGATCAACTGGAAGTAAGTTGGATCTTCTTTATGTTGAAGATTTCCACTTCCATCAGAATATATCCTCATACAGTATTGTTGTTGAAGTGTATAGTGATCTTCTGGTTCTGCTCATTTCACTCAGCAACAGTTGATGTAAGTCTCTCCAAGCCTCTGCATTCCTCCTGCTGGTCATTTCTTACAGAGCAATAATATTCCATAACCTTCATATACAACAATTTACCCAACCATTCTCCAATTGATGGACATCCATTCAACTTCCAGTTTCTAGCTACAACAAAAAGAGCTGCCACAAACATTTTGGCACATACAGGTCCCTTTCCACTCTTTAGTATTTCTTTGGGATATAATCCCAATAACAGCACTGCTGGGTCAAAGGGTATGCACAGTTTGACAACTTTTTGGGCATAGTTCCAAATTGCTCTCCAGAATGGCTGGATTCTTTCACAACTCCACCAACAATGTATCAGTGTCCCAGTTTTCCCACATCCCCTCCAACATTCATCATTATTTGTTCCTGTCATCTTAGCCAATCTGACAGGTGTGTAGTGGTATCTCAGAGTTGTCTTAATTTGCATTTCTCTGATCAGTAGTGATTTGGAAAACTCTTTCATGTGAGTGGATATAGTTTCAATGTCATCATAAGAAAATTGTCAGTTCATATCCCTTGACCATTTATCAATTGGAGAATGGTTTGGTTTCCTATAAATCAGGGTCAGTTCTCTATATATTTTGGAAATGAGACCTTTGTCAGAACCTTTCCTTTTAAAAATATTTTCCCAATTTGTTACTTCCCTTCTAATCTTGTTTGCATTAGTATTGTTTGTACAGAACCTTTTTAGTTTGAGGTAATCAAAATCTTCTATTTTGTGATCAATAATGATCTCTAATTCTCCTTTGGTCATAAATTCCTTCCTCCTCCACAGGTCTGAGAGGTAGACTATTTTCTGTTTCTCTAATCTATTTATGATCTCATTCTTTATACCTGAATCATGGACCCATTTTGATCTTATCTTGGTATATGGTGGTAAGTGTGGGTCCATATCTAATTTCCAGTTTTCCCAACAGTTTTTTCCAAATAATGAATTTTTATCCCTAATATTGGTATCTTTGGGTTTGTCAAAGATTAGATTGCTATAGATGTACCCTTTTTTGTCCTTTGTATCTAATCTATTCCACTGATCCACCGGTCTATTTCTTAGCCAATACCAAATGGTTTTGGTGACTGCTGCTATATAATATAGCTTTAGATCAGGTACACCAGACCACCTTCCTCTGACTTTTTGTTTCATTAGTTCCCTTGCAATTCTTCCATATGAATTTTGTTGTTATTTTTTCTAGGTCATTAGAATAGTTTCTTGGGAGTCTGATTGGTATAGCACTAAATAAATAGATTAGTTTGGGGAGTATTGTCATCTTTATTATATTTGCTCGGCCTATCCAAGAGCACTGAATGTCTTTCCAATTATTTAAATCTGACTTTATTTTTGTGGTGAGTGTTTTGTAATTTTGCTCATATAATTCCTGACTATTCTTTGGTAGATGGATTCCCAAATTCTTTATACTCTCAACATTTGTTTGGAATGGAATTTCTCTTTGTATCTCTTGCTGTTGCATTTTGTTTGTGATATATAAAAATGCTGAGGATTTATGTGGATTTATTTTGCATCCTGCCACTTTGCTAAAATTCTGAATTATTTCTAATAGCTTTTTAGCAGAGTCTTTGAGGTTCTCTAAGTATACCATCATGTAATCTGCAAAGAGTGATAGTTTGATTTCCTCATTTCCTACTCTAATTCCTTGAATCTCTTTCTCGACTCTTATTGCCGAGGCTAGTGTTTCTAGTACTATATTGAATAGTAATGGTGATAGTGGTCAACCTTGTTTCTCTCCTGATCTTACTGGTAAAGGTTGCAGTTTATTTCTATTGCATATTATGCTTACTGACGGTCGTAAATATATGCTCCTGATTGTTCTAAGGAATAGTCCATTTATTCCTATACTCTCAAGAGTTTTTAGTAGGAATGGATGTTGGATTTTGTCAAATGCTTTTTCTGCATCTATTGAGATGATCATATGGTTTTTATTAATTTGATTATTAATATGGTCAATTATACTAATAGTTTTCCTAATATTAAACCAGCCCTGCATTCCTGGTATGAATCCTACTTGATCATAGTGTATTATCCTGGGGATGATTTTCTGAAGTCTTTTTGCTAATATCTTATTTAAGATTTTAGCATCAATATTCATTAAGGAAATTGGTCTCTAATTTTCTTTCTCAGTTTTCGATCGACCTGGTTTAGGTATCAGTACCACGTCTGTGTCATAAAAGGAGTTTGGTAGGACTCCTTCATCCCCTATTTTTTCAAATAGCTTATATAGCATTGGGACTAATTGTTCTTTAAATGTTTGGTAGAATTCACATGTAAATCCATTTGGTCCAGGGGATTTTTTCCTGGGGAGTTGATTAATAGCTTGTTCTATTTCTTTTTTCTGAAATGGGATTATTTAAGCAATTTATTTCCTCCTCTGTTAATCTAGGAAGCCTATATTTTTGGAGGAAGTTATCCATTTCACTTAAGTTATCAAATTTATTGGCATAAAGTTGGGCAAAGTAACTCCTTATTATTTCTCTAATTTTCTCTGCATTGGTGGAAAGATCCCCCTTTTCATTTGTAAGACTATCAATTTGATTTTCCTCTTTCTTTTTTTTGATCAAATTTACCAAAGGTTTATCTATTTTATTGGCTTTTTCATAAAACCAACTCTTGGTTTTATTTATTAATTCAATAGTATTTTTACTGTCAATATTATTGATTTCTCCTTTTAATTTTTGTATTTCAAGTTTAATTTTTGGTTGGGGGTTTTTAATTTGGTCTTTTTCTAGCCTTTTAAGTTGCAAGCCCAAATTGTTAATCTTCTCTTTCTCTATTTTGTTCAAATAAGCCTCTAAAGATATAAAATTTCCCCTTATTACTGCTTTACCTGCATCCTACAGATTTTGCTATGATGTCTCATCATTGTCATTATCTTGGGTGAAATTATTAATTGTTTCTATAATTTGCTGTTTCACCCAGTCATTCTTTAAGATGAGATTATTCAGGGCGGAGCCAAGATGGCGGAGAAGAAACACACGACTCAGTGAACGTCCTCACTCCCTCACAACCAATTAGATAAATTAAGTCTCAAAATTAGCTCAGGACTGATAGATACCACAAGGACTGGAAGCACGACTTACCAGCTGAAGAGAATCTGGAGTTTCAACAGGAAAGGTCAGTTCTCAGGGGAGGAATAAGAAAGACCAGCACAGACGGTGGGGTAGGGGCACACTGCGCCCATTGCGCTGGGAGGGGCTCTGGGATCAGAGAAGCCACTGAGGTAAAGGAATCTGGCACAGGCTGTTAGCTCTTCTCTGCTAATTATTTAGCAGTTCAGAAGAGAAAGCCAAAATATTTTAAAACTCAGATTAGATTTCCCCCCCCCCCACCCTGGGGGTGACTCAGCAGAGAATCGGCACCAGGGGGTGTGGCCTCAGCTACCTCCTGAGAATAGTTAAGAGATTGACAAGTGGGCGGATACGGCCCAAGGCAACACACACTGCCTAGCTTAGCTGGAGGGAGTGGAACTCAGCTCCAGGAAGTCCCAGAGAAGCGGAACCTTTGAACTAGGGACCGCAGTTTCTGGCAGACACTTCCAGTTTGAGCGCAGGGGCTTCTCACGTCACCTGCTGCAGACATCCACTCCCCACCCGGACACATAGGCTGAGCTTCTTGCTGTCTTCACTATTCTACGCCCTCAAAGCCCAGCAGTGCTAATCACCTCTGAGGCACTTCCAGGGAGGGGGTGGGGAACTCTCTCCCAGAGCTCTCTCTTAGCTCAGGCTCAGGAGCCGCTGCATCCATCCGGTCTGGGAGGAAGCTGGTAAAGAAGTAAATAATTTCCTACCCCAGGGACAGACCCCAAAACATTTTTTAAGTATGAGCAAAAAAGCTAGAAAAACTATAGATTCCTTCTATACAGAGAAAGAGCGGGTATCCAACCCCGAGGAAGTTAACAGCAAAGATTCAGAAGATAACAACCTAAAGGGGAACGATTCCTGCCCCCCATCACATAACTCTCTCCTAGAAGAAGCTCTTAAGAAATTGAGGGAGATCGAAGAAAAATGGGGCAAGGAAAGGGAAGTTATGATAGAGAATAACAACGTCCTGAAATTGGAGTTGGAAAAAATAAAGAATTCACAGGAGATGCAGGGAAACAAAATTAGTGAATTAGAAAAGGTTAAAAAAACACAGGAAAGTAGGATTTCTGAATTGGAAAAGATAAAAAAGTCTCAAGAAAATAGAATTTCTGAATTGGAAAAAGAAAATAATTCTCAAAAAAAAAAATTAGGGAAATGGAAAAAAATTAAATAGAGCAAAACAATTCATTTAAAAACGAAATTGGGCATTTACAAAAAGAACTAAAAACTGTGAAAGAAGAAAATAACTCCTTAAAAGTCAGGATGGAACAAATAGAAATGAATGATTCTCAGAGAACCCAAGAATCAGTCAAACAAAACAAAAAAAATGAGAAGCTGGAGAACAACGTCAAATACTTACTGGGAAAATCTATAGACCTGGAAAATAGATCTAGGAGAGATAATCTGCTGATTATTGGACTTCCAGAAAACTATGACCAAAAAAAGAGCCTAGATTCTATTTTACAGGAAATTATCAAAGAGAACTGTCCAGAGATAATAGAAACAGAAGGGAAAGTAGATGTGGAAAGAATTCATCGAACTCCTTCTGAAATAGACCCTAAAAAAAGAACACCACGGAATATTGTGGCTAAGCTGCAGAATTACCACACAAAGGAGAAAATCCTGCAAGCAGCTAGAAAAAAACAATTTAAATACCAAGGTGCCACAATAAGGGTCACCCAAGATCTGGCTGCCTCCACATTAAAAGATAGAAGGGCCTGGAACCTGATATTCCGAAAGGCAAAAGATCAAGGACTGCAACCAAGAATGAACTACCCAGCTAAGTTTAGCATCTTTTTCCACGGAAGAAGATGGTCATTCAATGAAACAGAGGAATTCTATATGTTTCTAAGAAAAAAACCAGACTTAAACAAAAAATTTGATCTACATCCACAAGACTGAAGAGAAACAGAAAAAGGTACACAGAACCCTTGAGAACTGTAACTCTGTTGTGGGTATATAAAAAATACTCAAGGATAATTTGATTTTACTGATATAAAAGAAAAAAAGGGGGGTGTAGTAAAGGGAAGGAGGTCGGTTCAGAAAAAGGGGAAGGAATGATAAAAAGAGGGAAACTACATCCCAGGAAGAGACATAGAAAATACACCATATCTGAGGGAACTTAGTGAGGGGGAGAATCATTGTGTGAATCTTACTCTCATCAGAAGAGGCTCAAAGAGTAAATAATTAACATATTTGTTTTTCAGAGAATTTTCTCTCACCTCATTAAAAGGGGGGAGAGGAAAAGGGAAAAGGAAAAGGGGAATAAGTGAAGGGACTAAAAAAAAAAAAAAAAAAAAAAGAGGGAGGGTTGCGCGTCACAAGGGGGGTCTGTAAATTAAATATCGGGGAGGGGGATCAGGGGGGTCAAGGGAAAAAAGCATAATCTGGGGATAATACCATGGCAGGAAATACAGAATTAGTAATTTTAACTGTAAATGTAAATGGGATGAACGATCCCATCAAACGGAGACGGATAGTAGATTGGATCAAAAAGCAGAACCCTACAATATGTTGCCTACAGGAAACACACTTAAAGCAGGGAGATACATACAGAGTAAAGGTAAAAGGTTGGAACAGAGCCTATTATGCTTCAGGTAAAGCCAAAAAAGCAGGGGTAGCTATCCTTATCTCAGATCAAGCAAAAGCAGAAGTAGATCTCGTTAAAAAAGATAAGGAAGGAAACTATATCCTGCTGAAAGGTAGCATAAATAATGAAGCCATATCAATACTAAACATATATGCACCAAGTGGTATAGCATCTAACTTTCTAAAGGAAAAGTTAAGAGAACTGCAAGAAGAAATAGACAGTAAAACTATAATAGTGGGAGATCTCAACCTTGCACTCTAAGATTTAGACAAATCAAACCACAAAACAAACAAGAAAGAAATTAAAAAAGTAAATAGAACATTAGAAAAACTAGGTATGATAGACCTTTGGAGAAAACTGAATGGCAATAGGAAGGAATATACTTTCTTCTCAGCAGTTCATGGATCCTATACAAAAATTGACCATATACTAGGACATAAAGATCTCAAAATTAAATGTAGGAAGGCAGAAATAATAAATGCCTACTTCTCAGATCACAATGCAATAAAAGCTACATTCAGTAAAAAGTTAGGGGTAAATAGACCAAAAAGTAATTGGAAACTGAATAATCTCATCTTAAAGAATGACTGGGTGAAAGAGCAAATTATAGAAACAATTAACAATTTCACCCAAGATAATGATAATGATGAGACATCATATCAAAATCTTTGGGATGCAGCTAAAGCGGTAATAAGGGGAAATTTTATATCTTTAGAGGCTTATTTGAAGAAAATTGAGAAAGAGAAGATTAACGAATTGGGCTTACAACTTAAAAGGCTAGAAAAAGACCAAATTATAAACCCCCAACCAAAAATTAAACTCGAAATACAAAAATTAAAAGGAGAAATCAATAAAATTGAAAGTAAAAAAACTATTGAATTAATAAATAAAACCAAGAGTTGGTTTTATGAAAAAGCCAATAAAATAGATAAACCTTTGGTAAATTTGATCAAAAAAAAGAAAGAGGAAAATCAAATTGATAGTCTTACAAATGAAAAGGGGGATCTTTCCACCAATGAAGAGGAAATTAGAGAAATAATAAGGAGTTACTTTGCCCAACTTTATGCCAATAAATTTGATAACTTAAGTGAAATGGATGACTTCCTCCAAAAATATAGGCTCCCTAGATTAACAGAGGAGGAGATAAATTGCTTAAATAGTCCCATTTCAGAAAAAGAAATAGAACAAGCTATTAATCAACTCCCCAGGAAAAAATCCCCAGGGCCAGATGGATTCACATGTGAATTCTACCAAACATTTAAAGAACAATTAGCCCCAATGTTATATAAATTATTTGAAAAAATAGGGGATGAAGGAGTCCTACCAAACTCCTTTTATGACACAGACATGGTACTGATACCTAAACCTGGTAGATCGAAAACTGAGAAAGAAAATTATAGACCAATCTCCTTAATGAATATTGATGCTAAAATCTTAAATAAGATATTAGCAAAAAGACTTCAGAAAATCATCTCCAAGATAATACACTATGATCAAGTAGGATTTATTCCAGGAATGCAGGGCTGGTTTAATATTAGGAAAACTATTAATATAATTGACCATATTAATAATCAAATTAATAAGAACCATATGATCATCTCAATAGATGCAGAAAAAGCATTTGACAAAATCCAACATCCATTCCTACTAAAAACTCTTGAGAGTATAGGAATAAATGGATTATTCCTTAGAATAATCAGGAGTATATATTTAAGACCGCCAGTAAGCATAATATGCAATAGAAATAAACTGCAACCTTTCCCAGTAAGATCAGGAGTGAAACAAGGTTGCCCACTATCACCATTACTATTCAATATAGTACTAGAAACGCTAGCCTCGGCAATAAGAGCCGAGAAAGAGATTCAAGGAATTAGAGTAGGAAATGAGGAAATTAAACTATCACTTTTTGCAGATGACATGATGGTATACTTAGAGAACCCCAAAGACTCTGCTAAAAAGCTACTAGAAATAATTCAAAATTTCAGCAAAGTGGCAGGATACAAAATAAATCCACATAAATCCTCGGCATTTTTATATATCACTAACAAAATGCAACAGCAAGAGATACAAAGAGAAATTCCATTCCAAACAAATGTTGATAGTATAAAATATTTGGGAATCCATCTACCAAAGAAAAGTCAGGAATTATATGAGAAAAATTACAAAACACTTGCCACAAAAATAAAATCAGATTTAAATAATTGGAAAGACATTCAGTGCTCTTGGATAGGCCGAGCGAATATAATAAAGATGACAACTCCCCAAACTAATCTATTTATTTAGTGCTATACCAATCAGACTCCCAAGAAACTATTTTAATGACCTAGAAAAAATAACAACAAAATTCATATGGAAGAATAAAAGGTCAAGAATTGCAAGGGAACTAATGAAAAAAAACTCAGAGGAAGGTGGTCTAAATGTACCTGATCTAAAGCTATATTATATAGCAGCAGTCACCAAAACCATTTGGTATTGGCTAAGAAATAGACCGGTAGATCAGTGGAACAGATTAGATACAAAGGACAAAAAAGGGTACATCTATAGCAATCTAATCTTTGACAAACCCAAAGATTCCAACATTAGGGATAAAAATTCATTATTCGGAAAAAACTGTTGGGAAAACTGGAAATTAGTATGGCAGAAATTAGATATGGATCCACACTTAACACCATATACCAAGATAAGATCAAAATGGGTCCATGATTTAGGCATAAAGAGGGAGATAATAAATAGATTAGAGGAACAGAGGATAATCTACCTCTCAGACTTGTGGAGGAGGAAGGAATTTATGACCAGAGGAGAACTAGAGATCATTATTGATCACAAAATAGAAGATTTTGATTACATCAAACTAAAAAGTTTCTGTACAAATAATACTAATGCAAACAAGATTAGAAGGGAAGTAACAAATTGGGAAAATATTTTTAAAAACAAAGGTTCTGACAAAGGTCTCATTTCCAAAATATATAGAGAACTGACCATAATTTATAAGAAACCAAACCATTCTCCAATTGATAAATGGTCAAGGGATATGAACAGACAATTCTCAGAGGAAGAAATTGAAACTATATCCACTCACATGAAAGAGTGTTCCAAATCACTACTGATCAGAGAAATGCAAATTAAGACCACTCTGAGATACCACTACACACCTGTCAGATTGGCTAAGATGACAGGAACAAATAATGACAAATGTTGGAGGGGATGTGGGGAAATTGGGACACTAATACATTGCTGGTGGAGTTGTGAAAGAATCCAGCCATTCTGGAGAGCAATCTGGAATTATGCTCAAAAAATTATCAAACTGTGCATACCCTTTGACCCAGCAGCGCTACTACTGGGATTATATCCCAAAGAAATACTAAAGAGCGGAAAGAGACATATATGTGCCAAAATGGTTGTGGCAGCTCTTTTTGTTGTAGCTAGAAACTGGAAGATGAATGGATGTCCATCAGTTGGAGAATGGTTGGGTAAATTGTGGTATATGAAAGTTATGGAATATTATTGCTCAGTAAGAAATGACCAGCAGGAGGAATACAGAGAGGGTTGGAGAGACTTAAATCAACTGATGCTGAGTGAAATGAGCAGAACCAGAAGATCACTATATACTTCAACAACGATACTGTATGAGGATGTATTCTGATGGAAGTGGAAATCTTCAACATAAAGAAGATCCAACTCACTTCCAGTTGATCAATGATGGACCGAGGTAGATACACCCAGAGAAGAAACACTGGGAGGGGAATGTAAATTGTTAGCACTAATATCTGTCTGCCCAGGTTGCATGTACCTTCGGATTCTAATGTTTATTGTGCAACAAGAAAATGATATTCACACACATGTATTGTACTTAGACTATATTGTAACACATGTAAAATGTATGGTATTGCCTGTCGTCGGGGGGAGGGAATAAGGGAGGGCGGGTAATTTGGAAAAATGAATACAAGGGATAATATTATAAAATATATATATATATATATAATAAAAAAAATTAAAAAAAAAAAAAAAAAAAAAAGATGAGATTATTCAGTTTCCAATTACTTTTTGGTCTACTTATCCCTAACTTTTTACTGAATGTAGCTTTTTATTGCATTGTGGTCTGAGAAGAAGGCATTTATTAATTCTGCCTTCCTACATTTAATTTTGAGATCTTTATGTCCTAACATATGGTCTATTTTTGTATAGGATCCATGAACTGCTGAGAAGAAAGTATTCTCCTTTCTATTGCCATTCAGTTTTCTCCAAAGGTCTATCATACCTAGTTTTTCTAATGTTCTATTTACTTTTTTAATTTCTTTCTTGTTTGTTTTGTGGTTTGATTTGTCTAAATCTGAGAGTGCAAGGTTGAGATCTCCCACTATTATAGTTTTACTGTCTATTTCTTCTTGAAACTTACTTACCTTTTCCTTTAGAAAGTTAGATGCTATACCACTTGGTGCATATATGTTTAGTATCGATATGGCTTCATTATTTATGCTACCTTTCAGCAGGATATAGTTTCACTTCCTTATCTCTTTTAATTAGATCAACTTCTGCTTTTGCTTGATCTGAGATAAGCATAGCTACCCCTGCTTTTTTGGCTTTACCTGAAGCATAATAGATTCTGCTCCAACCCTTTTATCTTTACTCTATATGTATCTCCCTGCTTTAAGTGTGTTTCCTGTAAACAACATATTGTAGGGTTCTTATATTTTATCCAGTCTGCTATCCCCTCTCCGTTTGATGGGAGCGTTCATCCCATTCACATTTACAGTTAAATTTACTAATTCTGTATTTCCTGCCATCATATTATCCCCAGATTATGCTTTTTCCCTTGACCCCCCTGAACCCCTTCCCCAATATTTAATTTATAGACCCCCCTTGTGAAGCACAGCCCTCCCTTTTTTCTTTAGTATCCCTCCCCCCCTCCGTCCACGTCCCTTCCCTTATTCTCCTTTTCCTTTTCCCTTTTCCTCTCCCCCCTTTTAATGAGGTGAGAGAGAATTCTCTGAAAAACAAACATTACAATTATTTACTCTTTATTTGACAATTATTTATTATTATGACA
This sequence comes from Sminthopsis crassicaudata, assembly GCF_048593235.1. Classification (NCBI taxonomy): domain Eukaryota; kingdom Metazoa; phylum Chordata; class Mammalia; order Dasyuromorphia; family Dasyuridae; genus Sminthopsis; species Sminthopsis crassicaudata. The sequence goes on from NC_133617.1 coordinate 537,924,092, forward strand.
ATTATTTACTCTTTGAGCCTCTTCTGATGACAGTAAAATTTACACAATGATTCTCCCCCTCTCTAAATTCCCAAACATGGAAAAAATGTGTGCTATAGTTTTTAATTCTAATTTTGCATAAAAGTACACAGAAAACTTGTCCTCACTTCTTTGTGTTTCTTCAAACTGTAATTTAACTCTGCTCTTTCTTTTTCCCTCTCAAAAATGACCTATCTGAAAGTTCATCTCTAAAATTGCCTATTCTAGAGATATTAGGTTCTAGCCATTAGATTTAATTGGGTAAACATATAAACATCTCATTATTTTAGAGAATTCATTTCTCAAAACCTTGCTTTGGATTTATCTAGACTTTAAATTACACTTTTTTTTGTTGCCTTTCCTCACTATGCTTCTGAAATAGAGTATTGAATGTTATAGTCCTTGAGAGTTGATATTGAAAAAAAAAATTATACTCAGTACATTGCAAGTCTTTTCCCATGCTGGGCACTTAAAAATGTTTCTTGAATTTGAATTGGATATAAAAGGCACCTTAGAAATCTTGTTACTTAAATATAACCCTCTTCTGTTACATGTGAGGTAACTGAGACATAGAATTTTTTTTATTATTATAGCTTTTTATTTACAAGATATTTGTATGAGTCTTTTTATAGCACTGACAATTGCCAAGCCTTTTTTTTTCCAATTTTTCCACTCCTTCCCTCCTCTCCCTCCCTCAGACGGCAGGTTGACCAATACATGTGACATATGTTAAAGTATAAATTAAATACAATATATGTATATATGTCCAAACAATTATTTTGTTGTACAAAAAGAATGATACTTTGAAAGAGTGTACAGTTAGCCTGTGAAGGAAATAAAAAATGCAGGTGGACAAAAATATGGGTATTGGGAATTCTATATAGTGGTTCATAGTCATCTCCCAGAGTTCTTTTGCTGGGTGTAGCTGGTTCACTTCATTACTGCTCTATTGGAACTTTGGTTCCAATATTGGGATTTGGCTCATCTCATTGTTGAAAATGGCCACATTCATTAGAATTGATCATCATATAGTATTGTTGTTGAAGTATATAATGATCTCCTGGTCCTGCTCATTTCACTCAGCATTAGTTTATGTAAGTCTTTCCAGGCCTTTCTGAAATCATGTGGTTGGTCATTTCTTACAGAACAATAATATTCCATAGTATTCATATACCACAATTTATTTAGCCATTCTCCAATTGATGGGCATCCACTCAGTTTCCAGTTTTTGGCCACTAGAAAGAGGGCAGCCACAAACATTCTTGCACATACAGTTACCTTTCCTTTCTTTAAGATCCCTTTGGGATATAAGCCCAGTAGTAACACTGGTGGATCAAAAGGTATGCACAGTTTGATAACTTTTTGAGCATAGTTCCAAATCATTCTCCAGAATGGCTGAATGTATTCACAATCCCACCAACAATGTATCAGTGTCCCCTTTTCCCACACTCCCTCCAACATTCTGCAGCATCTTTCCCTGTCATTCTAGCCCATCTGACAGGTGTGTAGTGGTATCTAAGAGTTTTCTTAATTTTCATTTCTCTGGTCTTTTTCTCTTTCCCTTTCCCCCCTCTTACCGCCTGGAGACTGGACTGGGAGGTCCATACTAAGGATGTATTTGGGACTTCCGGCCAAGATGGCGGTGTGGAGGCATACAGTTGCTTGAGCTCCGCATTTTCTCTCAGAACTTACTTCATGACAAGCCTCGGAGTTAATGCTTGACCAAGAAAGAAACCCACAAATAATCACCAAGAGACAATATCCTTGAAATTCGCCAGAAAAAGTCTATGTTTGCTCGGGGGAGGGTCAATCAGACTGGGGTGATTGACCCCAGAGTGAGGGCAGGCAAGCCAGAGTGAGACAGGCAGCTCACACAACTTAGACCAGAGGGGGGAGGGGTATGATCTCTGTCGTTTCTGTGAAAAGGCTTTTATCCCATTGTGGATACTCCATCTTGGCAGCAAGCCAGGAGCAGCAGAGAGGGTGTCAAACACCGGAGGTGAAGAATAAAACCCAAGAAAGCCAGCATCTCTTGGGACCCAGCCACCCCCAAACCCCACCTGGACTAACTCAGCAAGTTCTCAGAGCCTCAGAGCCCAGACTCAGTGCAGCCATCAATGTCCTGTTAGTGCCTTGCTCCTGACCTCCCCCACCAGTCTGTAGAGGAAGCCCATTAATACCATCAAGCCCCATTCCCCCCAAAACAGCCCAATTGTTTCTCTGTCAACTTGTTTTCTTCCATTCCCATTCTGACAAAATGAACAAAAAATTCAAAAGGGCTCTAACCATTGACAGCTTCTGTATTGAGAGAGAGCAGACTTCAAACACTGAGGAGATTAAAAACAGACTGTCCCCAGAGGAATCCCCTAAGGGGGATATGAGTTGCTTCTCAATACAAAAGAATCTCATAGAGGAAAGCAAAAAGGCTCTCACAAGAGAGCTAGAAGAGAAATGGGAAGGCAAGAGAGCCTCGAGAAATCATCCCACACATTTAAGGACAGAGTGGATAAAGAAATCAAATCATTGAGAAACAAAATTAGTGAATTGAAAAAGGTAAACAACTCCAAGGAAAACAAGATTAGTGAGCTGGAAAAAGAAAACAGCTCTCTAAAAAATAAAATGGGGAAAATGGAAAAAAATTCCATAGAAGAAAAATACTCAATTGGACAATTACAAAAAGATATAAAAAAAGTGAGTGAAGAAAATACATCATTGAAAATTAGACTCGAACAAGTAGAAATGAATGACTCAAGGAGAATCCAAGAAGTTGTCAAGCAAAATCAGAGAAATGAAACAATTGAAAAGAATGTCAAGTACCTTATTAAACAGATAACAGACCTGGAAAACAGATCCAGGAGAGACAATTTGAGAATAATCGGACTCCCTGAAAAATGTGAAGAAAAAAAGAGCTTGGACACTATTGTTGAGGAAATTATCAAAGAGAACTGCCCAGACGTTTTGGAAACAGAGGGTAAAATAGACATTGAAAAAATTCATCGATCACATACTGAAAGGGACCCTAAAATCAAAATGCCAAGAAATATAGTGGCCAAGTTCAAGGACCATCAGACAAAGGATAAAATACTGGAAGCTGCTAGAAAAAAGCAATTCAGATATGGAGGAGCCACAATAAGGATAACACAGGATCTAGCAGCATCCACATTAAAAGAACAAAGGGCCTGGAACATGATATTCTGGAAAGCTAAGCAACTTGGTATGCAGCCAAGAATAACTTACCCAGCAAAAATGAGCATCGTTTTCCAAGGAAGAAGATGGACATTTAAAGAAATAAATGAATTCTATCTATTCTTGATGAAAAAAAAACAAAAAAAAAAAAAACAGATGTACATAAAATGTTTGATCTTCAAATACAGAACTCAAGAGATTTCTAAAAAGGTAAAAAGAAATCTTGAGAACTATACTTATGTTATAAAAATATGTAAAGAACATATGTATAATTTGTCCTGGAAACTAGAGATAGAACAGAAATTATATCATAAAAAAGGGTAAAGTGATGGTACGATATCTCGTGAAGAGGTAAAGGTAACCTATTATATCTGAAAGAAAGAAAGGAGGGAGATGAACATAGTGTGTATCAGTAGACATATTCAATTTATGGTGTAACTTCTTCCACTTCATTGAAAAGTGAGAGAAGGAATAAGCTAAGGGGAAGGGAATACAGAAATTTTGAGGAAAAGGGGTAAAAGAAGGGAAGTAACTTTAAGGTGGGGGAGGGATACTAAAAAGGGAGGGCTGTGAAAAGCAAGTGGTATTCACAAGTTTAATACTGGTTAGAGGGGTAAGAGGGAAGGAAAGGAGAAAAGCATAAGCAGGGGTTAACAGGATAGCAAGCAATACAGAATTAGTCATTCTAACCATAAATGTGAATGGGGTAAACTCCCTCATAAAGAAGAAACAGTTAGAAGATTGGATCATAAGTCAGAATCCTACTATATATTGTTTACAGGAAACACACCTGAAACAGGGTGATACATTCAAACTAAAAGTAAAAGGGTGGAGCAGAATCTACTAAGCTTCAAGTAAAGCCAAAAAAGAAGGGGTAGCCATCCTCATATCAGATCAAACAAAAACAAAAATTGATCTAATTAAAAGAGATAAGGAAGGGCATTATATCCTGCTAAAGGGTAGCATCAATATGAAGCAGTATCAATATTAAACATATATGCACCAAGTGGTGCAGCATCTAAATTCTTAAAAGAGAAATTTAGAGAGCTGCAAGAAGAAATAGAAAGCAAAACTATAATAGTGGGAGATCTCAACCTTGCACTTTCAGAATTAGATAAATCAAACCACAAAATAAATAAGAAAAAAGTCAAAGAGGTAAATAGAATACTAGAAAAGTTTGATATGACAGATCTTTGGTGAAAGCTGAATGGAGACAGAAAGGAGTATACTTTCTTCTCAGCAGTTCATGGAACCTATACAAAAATTGACCATATACTAGAGCATAAAAACCTCAAAATCAAATGCAGTAAGGCAGAAATAGTAAATGCATCCTTTTCAGACCACAATGCAATTCAAATTACATTTAATAAAAAGCCAGGTGAAAATAGACCAAAAATAATTGGAAACTAAATCATCTTATACTAAAGAATGATTGGGTAAAACAGCAAAGCATAGACATAATTAATAACTTCACCCAAGAAAATGACAATAATGAGACATAATACCAAAATGTGTGGGATACAGACAAAGCAGTAATAAGGGGAAGCTTTATATCTCTACAAGCCTACCTGCATAAAATACAGAAAGAGAGGGCCAATTAATTGGACTTACAACTAAAATTGCTAGAAAAGGAACAAATTAAAAACCCGCAGACAAATACAAAACTTGAAATTCTAAAAATAAAAGGTGAGATTAATAAAATTGAAAGTAAAAAAAAAAAAAAAAAACTTTTGCATTAATTAATAAAACTAAGAGTTGGTTCTATGAAAAAACCAACCAAATAGACAAACCCTTAGTAAACCTGATTAAAAAAAGGAAAGAGAAAAAGCAAATTGTTAGTCTTGAAAATGAAAAGGGAGAACACTCCACTAATGAAGAGGAAATTAGAATAGTTAGGAGCTACTTTAGTCAACTTTATGCCAATAAATTTGATAACTTAAATGAAATGGAAGAATACCTTCAAAAATATAGCTAGCCCAGATTAACAGAGGAAGAAATAAGTAGTCAAAATAGTCCCATCTCAGAAAAAGAAATAAAACAAGCTATTAACCAACTCCCTAAGAAAAAATCCCCAGGACCAGATGGATTTACATGTGAATTCTACCAAACATTTAAAGAACAACTAACTCCAATGCTGTATAAATTATTTGAAAAAATAGGGATTGAAGGAATCCTACCAAATTCCTTTTATGACACAGACATGGTACTGATACCTAAACCAGGTCGATCGAAAACTGAGAAGAAAAAAAAACAAAAAACTATAGACCAATTTCCTTAATGAATATTGATGCTAAAATCTTAAATAAGATATTAGCAAAAAGACTTCAGAAAATCATCCCCAGGATAATACACCAGATGTCATGATGATATACTTAGAGAACACCAAAGACTCTGCTAAAAAGGTATTAGAAATAATTCAGAATTTTAGCAAAGTTGCAGGATACAAAATAAATCCACAGAAATCCTCAGCATTTTTATACATTACCAACACAATCCAACAGCAAGAGATACAAAGAGAAATTCCAAAACACTTGCCACAAAAATGAAGTCAGATTTAAATAATTGGAAAGATATTGAGTGCTCTTGGATAGGCCGAGTGAATATAATCAAGATGACAATACTCCCTAAATTAATCTATTTATTTAGTGCAATACCAATCAGACTCCTAAGAAACTATTTTAATGACCTAGAAAAAATAACAACAGAATTCATATGGAACAACAAAAGGTCAAGAATTTCAAGGGAAGTAATGAAAAAAAAAATAAATGAAGGTGTTCTAGCTGTACCTGATCTAGAACTATATTATAAAGCAACAGCCACCAAAACCATTTGGTATTGGCTAAGAAATAGACTAGTTGATCAATGAAATAGGTTAGGTTCACAGGGCAAGATAGTGAATAAAAATAGCAATCTAGTGTTTGACAAACCCAAACTTCACAACTTTTGGGATAAGAATTCATTATTTGACAAAAACTGCTGGGAAAACTGGAAATTAGTATGGCAGAAACTAGGCATGGACCCTCATTTAACACCACATACTAAGATAAGATCAAAATGGGTCCAAGAATTAGGCATAAAGAACAAAATCATAAATAAATTGGAGGAACATGGGATGGTTTACCTCTCAGCCTTGTGGAGGAGGAAGGATTTTGTGTCCAAGGGAGAACTAGAGACCATTATTGATCACAAAATAAAACATTTTGATTACACCAAATTAAAAAGTTTCTGCACAAACAAAATAATGCAAACAAGATTAGAAAGGAAGTAACAAATTGGGAAAACATTTTTACAGTTAAAGGTTCTGATAAAGGCCTCATCTCCAAAATATTTAGAGAATTGACTCTAATTTATAAGAAATCAAGCCATTCTCCAATTGATAAATGGTCAAAGGATATGAACAGACAATTTTCAGATGATGAAATTAAAACTATTTCCACTCATATGAAAGAGTGTTCCAAATCACTATTGATCAGAGAAATGCAAATTAAGACAACTCTGAGATATCATTACACACCTGTCAGATTGGCTAAGATGACAGTAATGATGAATGTTAGAGGGGATGTGGGAAAACTGGGACACCGATGCTTTGTTGGTGGAGTTGTGAAAGAATCCAACCATTCTGGAGAGAAATCTGGAATTATGCCCAAAAAGTTATCAAAATGTGCATAAAATGTGTCACACAGCAGTGCGACTCCTGGGCTTATATCCCAAGGAAATACTAAAGAAGGGAAAGGGACCTATATGTGTCAAAATGTTTGTGGCAGCCCTTTTCATAGTGGCTAGAAACTGGAAAATGAATGGATGTCCATCAATTGAAGAATGGTTGGGCAAATTATGGTATATGAATGTTATGGAATATTATTGTTCTGTAAGAAATGACCAACAGGAGGAATACAGAGAGGCTTGGAGAGACTTACGTCAACTGATGCTAAGTGAAAGGAGCAGAACCAGGAGATCATTATACACTTCAACAATGATACTGTATGAGGATGTATTCTGATGGAAGTGGATATCTTCAACATAGAGAAGAGCTAATCCAATTCCAATTGATCAATGATGGATAGAATCAGCTACATCCAGAAAAGGAATACTGGGAAATGAGTATAAACTGTAAGCACTGTTTTGTTTTGTTTTGTTTTGTTTTGTTTTGTTTTGTTTTGTTTTGTTTTGTTTTCCTTCCCAGATTATTTTTAAGCTTCCGAATAGAATTCTTCCTTTGCAACAACAACAACAAAATTCGGTTCTGCACATATATATTGTACCTAGGATATACTATAAGATATTTAATATGTATGGGAATGCCTACCATCTAGGTAGAGGGGGTGGAGGGAACGAGGAGAAAAAATTTGGAACAGAAGGGAGTACAACAGATAATGTTGTAAAAAAAATTACCTATGAATATGTACTGTCAAAGAAAATGTCATTATTATAAAAATTAATAAAAAAATAAAAAAATTCATTTCTCTGATTAATAATGACTTGTAGCATCATTTCATATGGCTAGAAATAGTTTCAATTTCTTTGTCTGAAAATTGAGACATAGAAACTTTGCCTAATATTTAAAGAATCAGTAAAAAAGCAATATTCCAATTTCATTTTGCTCCCTCCTTCCACATTTGCTATACAAGGACCTAATGCTATCTTATTCTGAATGATTGTGATAATGCTTTCCTGAAAACATGACCTACCAAAGAGTTATACTCATGGAATTCTAATTACAGTACATTTGCAAGTACTTTACTCATTTTCTTGACAATCATGAATTCTACTTTTAGAGGCTTGGTAAGATTTTTGCAGATGGTGTGGGCCAGAACTTGAGACAAGATAATGTGCTTAGTTCACACCTTTAAAAGGAGCTTACACGTTTAGACTTCTGAAAGTAGTTTACACCTTTAAAAGACTTAACACCTTTAAAAGAGCTTGCTCATTGGTTATGTAAGGAGTTCCCACAAGCCCATGGAGTACCCACAAGCCCATTCTCTGAGAAGATATAAGGAGCCAACATTGAGAATGGAAGGAGTCAGTCTGGAGTGAGTCAAGGGGAGAACTTTGGGGAAGCTGGAGGAGATTCAGAGACAAAAGATTCAGTGGATTCGCAAGTCCAGCATATTCACAAATTTAAAGGAAAAGCCTGCTTATGGACTTCCAGGAGATTTACAACTAGGATTGAATTCTGAGAAACCCACAATTCCACACTCTTGGAGGTGGAGTCTGATTCATTCCCACATCCACCTTCGTGCTGGCTGGAGGCTTTGCATTTAGAGGGAGCTAGAGACTGAAGCTGGTTGGAGACATTCTGACAGGAAAAGATTCAAGACTTTGAGGGACAGAATATAGGATCTAGACTTTAACTCCTGGCTGCATTTTGGAGATTACTGGTACTGGAACTAAAGCCAAGGCTGCCTCCAGAAGCCCCCCAAGAAACCTGCTCCCAGAGAAAAGGATTTACAGAAAAGAAAACTACTCAAAGAGAACAATTACAATTTAGAGACAAGAGAACATCACATTTTGGCACCTAACTTGGGGCAAGGATTTTTGCTTATCCTGACTCTGGCTGATTCTGAGCCCTTCAAGGAGCTAGCCTGGACTTTGCAGAAGCTCTCATTTACTATTTACCTCTATGCTCCAAATTTTACAGCTAAAACAAATTTGCTTATTAATTGTAATATTTGGTCCTAATCTTATTGTTGAAACTGGATTTTCACTAGTTTAATTTTATCTAAATAATATTTTCTCTGAAATCTTTGTTTCTTAGATATTATATATGATATTGTGGTAACTTCCCCTCAGTTATAAGACTCTGACTAGATTGAGACTGTCCTCTGAGACTTTAGAGTTATTGCTCTTGTGATCTTTATACCAAATTCAGGTTTCTAGAATCCTGTGAATCATAATCCAATGATAAGACATCCTTTTAGGCCAATAAACAACTAATACCATATAACTATACCTATACATCATTATAAATGAAAGACAAAGCACCTTAACAATTTTGTTCTTTTTAGAATTTGACCTTTTGGTAGTACTTGATTATAACACTAAATTTGCATAGCAGTATTCAGATATGAAAAGTTCCAGAAACTAAGAATTTTCATATATAAAGGACTTGTCCCTGTTTTTGAATATCTCACTTTCTTTATAAATTTGAATAAGAGACTGATAGTTTTTAAAGGAATTGATGTAGAGAGAGAGGTTTAAAGAGTTAGAAAAGATCTGATTGCTTTGGAAGCAGCAGGTCCCATAGCTTAGATTTTTAGACAACAGAACTACAGAAACTTCTCAATTGTCCCATATGTAGTTGTTTTATGAAGATGGAACCATAACATAACCATAACCATAACCTTAAACTTAAGGTAGTTAGTTTCTCTCAAAGAAACATACTTGGGTAATTGCAGGGAGCAGAGTAACCTAAAGCAGAGCAACATTTATAAGAAATGACTGGTTACTGATACAATATTCATTTTAAGATCATGTGTCTGTTTAATGTGATTTCACAAACTAATTAACATTAATTCAAGATTCAATGACGGGATAAAAAATGAGAAAGTATCGCATAAAATTATAACAGCTCTCACTTGACAAACAAGTGGGAATGAAAACGGAATTGTGAGAGCTATTCATTTAGCTAAAGAAAAATGATATTTAGGCAATAAAGGGCATTTGTGAGCTGGAATAAAGTGAACCTTTTGATCCAAGTTATTTTAGAACTTTGTTATTCCTTTCTGTAATGTTCTATTGTTTCTAGATTATAGATTGTTCTCTGGGAGGAGGTTTTCTTTTCTGTAAATCCTTTTCTCTAGGAGGTTTCTTGGGGGGGGGGGGGGCTTCTGGATGCAGCCTTGGCTTTAGTTCCTGTTAGAATATCTCCAGCCAGCCTCAGTCTCTAGCTCCCTCTGAATCCAAAGCCTCTAGCCAGCACTAAAGTAGACATGGGAATGAATCAGACTCTGCCTCCAAGAGTATGGGATTGTGGGTTTCCCAGAATTCAATCCTAGATGTAAATCTCTCAGAAGTCCATGAGCAAGCTTTTCCTTTAGACTTGTGAATCTGCTGGACTTGCGAATCCACGGGAAGTCTTCTTGACCTAATCTAGACTCCTTCCAGACTGACTTCTTTTAGACTGACTCTCCCCACTGAATCTTGGCTCCTTTTATCCTCCCAGAGAATGGGCTTGTGAGTACTCCATGGGCTTGTGGGAACTCCTTACAGAACCAATGAATGAGCTCCTTTTAAAGGTGTTAACTCCTTTAAAGGTTTGGAAACCTTTAAAGTTGTGAACTCTGAACTAGAAAATTGTTAAGTACCATGATAAATTAGACAACCAAGTTAGGGCCTAGTAAAATCCTGCCATTCAATAAAATCAGGATACACTGGGGTTGTTTGATATAACAGGACTCTTAGTTTATAGATAAGTTTCAGAAGTATTATAAGAAAGGATGGGTTCTATAGAAGACATCTAACAGATTTTCTACCTAATGTGTCATATGTAGGGAAGCATCACTTAATCAAGTTGGAATTTCTAAAATAATTGTTTCTAGGATAGGTTTAGGTCTGAGTTTGAGTAACTTCAAGATCTAAAAATATGTAATCATGACATGAGATTAGTGAGCTAGTAAGATAAGAGAAAATATGACTTCACACATTCATATCTTTTGATCCACACATGTTTTAAAAGAATCAAATAGCTTTCATATTTTATATAATTTGATCTGGTCTTCAAAATAGCCCTAAAGAGTAGGAACAGCAGGCATGATTTTCCCATTTTACTTATGAAGATACCAAAATCATGAGATATTAAGAAGCTTGCCCAGTATCATATAGCTAATAAGTGTCATATTGAAATTTGAACTCAGGTATTTTAACCATAAAGCCCATTTTCCATTTTCTATTGAACCACAATTAGCACATTAAAATAGGTTGAGACTAGAGTCTAAGTTACACAAAAATCAGTGCCTTGTTAATGAAACTGAGATCTTCACTGTAATCAAACCAATTAGTTTATTCATTTTTGGTACTATTTCCCACTTTCTACCTGTCATAGGATTAAGCATATCAAATTAGATTGAGTCAGTACCACTTACCTATCTCAGTCATCTTGCAATTGAACAATTGACAATATCTCCTTATTACAAATCAAATAAAGTATTTATTACAAATCAAATAAATTTTTATCTATTGATAACCTACTGGTTGCCTAAATCAAGAACCTGGTCTCTAAAGGAAATCAAAATAACTATCTCTGAATTTTTAATTTTACAATCTAAAATCTTAAAGAAATGATAAGTATGCAAACAATTTTAATTAAAATTAAAACTCAGTGCTATATTTACTGTGGAGAGTCTTTGAGAGAACTGAATTTAATTTAATTTTTTTAAGTTATCCACTCCTATTACAAATTACATGTTTTGGACAACCTGTTACAAGTTTTTGTTTTAAAGAGAGTAATGTGTATTATGGAAATTTTGTATAATTTACTTCTTCATATCAACTTTAAAATTCTGACTCCATTTTGTTAGAAATCCAGTGAATATAGTAAAATAAATGAACATCGGTTCTATTGTGTATACATAAAAGATTTTATTTTCTATTGAGTATTTTCTTGCTCCTTTTTGTGACATTCTAGGTCATCTACAATCAGATACCCTTCTACTTTTCTAACTTGAAGTCACATCGTTCCTCTTCAACTACCATAGTTTCTAGCCAGATCTTTACTTTCCCACTTTTCTTACACCTTCTTTGAACTTAAAAAGCCTCATATTCCTTTCATATATAAAGCTCTCAGATAGTCTAGAATGACCATTTCAAATTCCATGTCCTCTATAAAGACTTGCTTTTTATTTATTTAATTGGCTCTTAATTTTACTAGTTATTTCAGTGAATATTTTTCATTAACAATCATAAACGAACACACATATTTTGAAATAAAAAAGTGAAGGAGAAAAAATTATGTAAGAAAATCATTTTTTCTTACCTACAATTATTGTTTTAAAGATGTGGGCATTTGAACATGTATTATTTGTGCCTGTGTAAGGGGATTTTTTTTTTTTTTAATGTTCAAGTTTTTGGTTTTCTTCTGAGTCTTTTGAATGTTTCCTTTTTCTTTTTCTTTTTTGTTCCCTCACATTTTTTACTATATAGTTTCTCCTCCTTTAATTCAGTGTTTTACAAAGATGTCTTTCCTCTTAATTTTTTAATTTTGAAATATTTGTCTTTTCTGGTAATTGAGATTTTAAGCAACAAACATAGTGGAAACTTTGTGAAAAAACCTAGAGTTGTATTTCTTAAAGAATACCAAAAGGGAGAAAAGAAACATGACACATATGTATGAACTTTAAAAGAGAAGTAAGACATGTTCTTTTGGCCCAAGAGAACAGAACTAGAAATAATGTGTAGAAAACACAGAATAACATATTTTGATGCAACATAAAAATAATTTCCTAACAAATGGAAATGTGTAACAATGGAATTTGTTTTCATGTATGGCAGTGAATATACCAGTGCTGGAAGTATTACAGTGCAGGTTTAATTAAGTATTTTTCATATATGCTTGAGGGAGGATAATTGCCATTAAGAATGAATTATATTAGGAGCTTGCTGAGTTCTCTTTATCTCTGAGTTTTTTGTGATTTTGTGTTAATTCTTAATTTAAATTTCTTCCCCATTAGAGTAATTTATGCAGTTCAAAAGTATGGAGAAGATTGAGTAGTACACAATAACTTACAAACTCAAGTCTCTTGACTTCTAATGTTAGTTATTTCTTACTTTGCTACACACATATCTCAAAATCATTTAATCTTTACATATTATCATATCCTCGCTGATGGTTTATTTTTGATATAGAAATACATCTCCAATATTTCTTCTATTTAAAGATGCTGGATGTGACCAATGTTTTAATATTTTGGGGTTTTGTTTATGTTTTTTGTTTTTGTTTTTGTTTTTGTTTTTTTTTTTTTTTTTTTTGCCAATTGTACAACTTTTTGGCTGGAAAAGCGTAAATGGAATTATTTTTTATTTTTTTTACATATAGATTTGCTGCTAAATTTACCCTGCTAAATTTAATTCAATAAACATTTTTGAACTGTGGAAGAGTGTGGAATGCTATATATCTTGGCATATCTTGGATCACAAATCAGTTTTTCTTTTTAGTCATACCCTCATACTAGTATAATTTAATGCTATTGAAATCATATTTAAAAGCAAAAACTAGAAGCACACATATGTAGCATTGTTTATAAGTGTATTTGCATATGAAAAAGTTTGACTTTGAAAGACCTGTTTAGTAATGCACAATAGAAAATATAGAAAATGATTAAAAGTCATTCAAAATTAACTGAAATGGCAGCTCACCTTCAAAAGCTCTATTAGTTATCATCAATAAATAAAGCAATGGAACCAATTAAAAAGTTTTATTGAGGACTTCAAAACATTCTCTTAATTATAAAAATGATGGAAGGGGGAAAAATAAACTCCTGTAGAACTAGTTAACAATAAGTGGTTATTTCTAGTTCAAATGAAATAGAATTGATTATTATTATTAATGATTATGATAAGGATAAAAAAGGAGAATATGGAAGGTTTTCCTTATGTAGGAAACTCTGTCTTTATTAGTAACCCCCAACTGTCATTTATAGGTTGAAAAACTTTCCTAGGGGACTGAAAGGTTAAATAATCTTTTCATGTCCTTACAACAACTCCTTGTCAGAGGCAGAATTTGAGTCCATTCCTTCAAGATTCTAAAATCTAACTTTCTCCTCTGTGACCATCTCTCAATCCTGGTTTTACATGACTCAAAATATTTCTCTAAATTTGGATAAATGGAATGAAAGAATAGTTTGAGGCTTCTGGGTATATAGATTTCAGTTAGATAATTTATAGTTATGTAAATTTAGGTTGTAATATAAAAATTAATGTGAGGTGCATAGGGGTTATATAAAGTCTTTTTCTCATACATATGGAAAGGCTAGCAAAAATCCTTTAATTAGATTATTTAATTATTTGAGTGATCCTCCATCAGACACTTCCATTATATATGTGCAACATGAAAGGGCTTCATATAGTTCTGAAAATTATAATTAATAGAATTTTATGCTACAGCATTGCATGAAATGTCAATAAAGAAAATTATACAAAAGAAAAACCATAAGCATTGTGTCAGATAAAAATTATAATTTCAAGTTAGAAAACTTTAAATATTATTATGAGTTCTGTTGACTACATATTTTAAAGAATATATTATTTTTTTAGATTTATGTAAAAATAAAATTAATTAGATTTCAACTAAACATTTGATTAGGAATTAAAAGAATTTAGTGTGATTCCCAGATTTGTTCCAATTAAGTGACCCAAGGAATATCACTTTATATGTCTAAGTCCCAGGTTCCGGTTTATAAAAGAAGGATCAGAAGCCTAGCTCATAATATTATCATGAAAAGAAATTCTAACTTGGGAGCTTAGAACACGAATGGAAAGAAGCAGAAAAGGAATATAATATCTTATTGCAAAAGTTTAGGTATACTAAACTTAATACTAAAGATATTAACTTTTATAGTAGTCCAGTAATGAGGTGATGAGAATTTCTATCTATGTAGTTGTGTCATAGGAGAGAAGGGTGAAATATATGAAAGGTATTATGAAAATGTGCAGGACTTGTCAACAGATTGGATATGAGAGTCAGAGAGAATAAAAACTTAAAGAAGGCTGTCTGCCCAGGTTACATGTACCTTCGGAATCTAATGCTTATTGTGCAACAAGAAAATGGTATTTACACACATGTATTGCATCTAGGTTATATTGTAACACATGTAAAATGTATGGGATTGCCTGTCATCGGGGGGAGGGAGTAGAGGGAGGGGGGGATAATTTGGAAAAATGAATACAAGGGATAATATTATAAAAATATATATAATAATAAAAAAAAAAAACTTAAAGAAGGCACCTGAGTTGCAAATCTAAATGCCTGGGAGGATTTTAGTGCCAATTACAACATAATAGGAAAGTCTGGAAGAGGGGTGGACCATGGAGGGAAAAAATAAGGTTGACTTAGGACATATTAAATTTACAATGTCTATGAGAGATCTATTTAAAATTGCCTAATGGATAATTTAAGATTATTTATTAGATTGGGTGAGTAAATTGCAGAATCATCAGAATAAGCATAATTAGATTCATAGCAGCTGATAAAATCCCCAAGTGATAGAAGAGAAGAGAGAGAAGTCCCAGGACATAGTATTATAAGGCACTGATATTTAGTTAGTACTATTTAAATGTTCATTTTTCTTATTAATATAATAATAATCACAATAATAGAATCTGAAATTGATGTGTAAACATTAACCCTATATAAACATATCACTATTATTATTATAGCTATTAAGTGGTATCTATGTTTTTGAGCCGCATCAAATTAAATGTCACTATGATCAAGTCACTAAATTTTTTAGACATTCACTATAAGATGAATAATTTATACAAGAAAACTTTTAGGTGGTCAGATACTTATGTGATGATTGCATTAGCACACTGGATATCTTAGAATAAGCTGTGGTCAGGATAAGCAAAAGTCCTTGATCTTTATTCTTGGTCTTTTGGGATAAGCAGTCAAGGGAATGGACATAGGAATCTCCACACCTTCTTTCTCTCTCTCCACAGCCAAAAAGTAATTCTTGCTTGTCTTATTCCACCCTCTGATCCCTCTTACAATGTACACCAAAAGATCTAGTCAGCATAGTATAGTTGGCAGGGCCATTCTCCAAGCATATGCTAATAGAGTATTGTCCAATTGGTAATTAGCCTTAAGTGCTCATTTATCAGACCTCAGTGCATCAACTCAGTTTCAGCCCTTTACATCCCTCAGAAAACTTAAAGAGGATGAATGACCATAAAAAGATCATTCAATTTGAAAGTAATGGCTTTTTTACTCTAGAGAAGAGACAGTATGTCACTGACACTATTTCAAGGCAGAAATGCTGGATTCAAATTCTTCTTCTTATGAAATGTGAATATCAACATCTCAACTTCTCAGGGACTGAGTTTCAGCTTTTTCAAAATATGAATGTCAATATTTATAATGGTTTCTTTAAAGGAATATTGTGAGAAAAGGAGCTTTAAAAATAATATGTTGAAGACATGATTTTATTTTGAATATTTTATTGGGGTTTCTTAATATTTGCTTTTTAGCGTTATGTAAATTTTATATCTGGTTTTTCTCCAAGTTATTCTTTCAGAATTTTGCTGAAAATTTTCTCCATTTGCACACATATACATATTATTTCATTTGCACACATACACATATACATATATTTATATATATATATATATATATATATATTTAAATCTCCAATTTCTGTTGAACTATAAATATATTTTAAATAAATATTCAAAAAAGAAATAATATTTAAAAACTTATTCTTAAGAGACATAATAAGTGGCAACTAAGATTCTTTTTTAATAATTAGAAGTATAAATAGAGGTCAACAAGTTTTGAGTCAATAGATATAGCTCACAGCAAGAGCCTTTGAAACTTTGGAGTTATGAAGGGGATCTTACTTATAAGAAAGGTGCTCCTAGTACTAATAAAACCTAAATTCCACAAAAACAGAATTCTAAGATAGCAATTGATGACAATAAATACAAATTGTGTTCTTAATGGAGAACATAATATATGCAGATCTATAAATTATGAAGAAAAAAGTAAAATTAGTATTAATTTTAGTTGTCATCAACACAAATGATTACTTTCTCATTGAGGAACTGAATTTAATATTTGTTTGTTTTTTTTTTTCCTCTGATATCTTTGTAGATTATAACTGGAACAACCCCTTATCTAGCAACTGCAATTGCAAAGGATCTCTATCTCAAGTAAAAGCAAAAAACAAACAAAAAACTTTATATTTATATAGATTTCTTTCTATGCAGATAAAACACAGCTGTTGTAAAGTTTATCTCATTAAAATTCACCAAACATAACTTAAAAAAAGGAAAGAAAATAAAACTAAATTTCTGTTTCCTCAAATACTCATCCTTAGGATCAGAGAGTGAAAAATGCAAAAGATGAAGGCAAAACAATTGGAATTTCATATCAAAAGAGACCAGCACAGGAGCTATGAAAGTACTACAAGTTCCCAGCTGGGAAAATGTGTAATTGCAACCAGCCAGAACATTGAGATAGAGATTGTAAAATCACTAACAAGGGAAAAAGAAAATTTAGGAGACAAATAGAGGAAGTATTTTCATATGTATGACAAGAGCCATAGTAAATATGACAAAGTGCTCCTCAACAGCTGAATGTTGAACTGGCGTGAAAAAAACATAAAAGTGATTACTAAAATGATAAGTTATATAGAACACCATAATAACAGAAGAGGAACTCATTTCAAATAAAAGTGAAGTAAAATGCTAACAGAAATTAAGGGGAAAAATGTGAACAAAAACTAAACTTCTTGCTTTAGGCAATCTTGTAACCAAAAACTACAGTCAGAAGCAATCAAGACTAATGGCAACATTATCATAACAGAAGAATACATATGGCTCTAGGGATTTTGTCAATATACACATCTATACCCACAGCACTTGTGACTCCAAGAAAGCTGCAATCCAGAAGTTAATACCCGATTATAGTAGAATTCAAACAAGGCTATGCCATAAATTCATTTCTGAGCCAAGAGGAATCTCCATAATTCAAGCATGCTGAAAAGAAAAAAGAAAAGGGAGGAGATGACAATATGCCCTATTTCAATCTGCCAGATTGTAATACTATATAGATAAAGATATAAATATAGATACAAACTCAATTTTATTTTGTTATTAGGAATGAATTCTTATTCAAAAATCATAGAAATCAAGGGACCAGGAAAACTATTTGAAATGATGATTGATCTTGGAGTCTATTCATGCTAGGAATGCAACATATTTATTTGGCAAAAACAATCTGGAATTGAAACAGTAAACTTTTAGGCTATAATTATCACATGGTTCCCTGGCTTGATATAAAATGAAAAGAAATAGTAGATGCAGTATGGGACAGAGAAATGGATGTGTGATATAACGAAAGTCTAATATTTGCCTCAAACTAAGGACTTTTCATTTCAAGGCCTAAGGTTCTTCTATTATAACAAAATGTGTTTATACACAAATTATATTACTATGAATAGTCCCAATAGAATATAAATGGCAAAAATTTATATTGATGTATTTCATTAGTTTAAATGAGACAAAGTCCTGCGAGAAAAGAATTAGTATTGTGAAATGGCAAAATGGCACATGGGAATAATTAATATCAACTTAACTGAGTGAGTGTCATTGCAATTATTTGTACAGCCTTAATCACCACTAAATTCATAATTAAAAACAAGTTTAGGTTACAGCAGTTTTTATTTTCTTATAGTTTACTAACCTAATTAAACAATTCATCTATACATCAAAATTTTCTTCATTGTATCCTTTTAATTTTGTGTGTGTGTGTGTGTGTGTGTGTGTGTGTGTGCGCGCGCGCGCGCGCGCCCGCTAAACTTATGGGAAATGCAGATCACTTCATTAGGTATTGGTAGAAATAAAAACTTAACATAAGGGACTTGTGTGCAAGGCCAAAATTATTATGGAATTCCTACAAAACATTCCATCAAACTTATGATTCTGGCCATTAAAGGATACATATAGGTCATGAAAAGAAACTAAACATACTTACCTGAACATAGATGTAAAGAGAAGCATTTGCCACTATATAAAGCTATGTGCACGATGGAGCCCACACTAAATAAAGATGTTGAAGAGGCACAGTGAGACCTGGTAAAGGTTCAGATCTTGCCTTTACTATGAGTGCCAGTCCTCAACACAGGTGGGAGCTATGAACAATAAAAAGCACTGCAAACTTTTTTTCCTCTGCAAGAGCTGTGTTTAGTCATGCTGACTTTATGGTTTCTGATTAAAGATGGGACCCATCAAAATGTTTGGATAGTTAAATGTCCTCAGAAAGATGAGAGTATCCCTCAGAGTAAAGGGCTTAAATTAAAGTTTAATCTAGGTAATGATACAGAGATCTCTATGTGTTTGGGTTCTAGGCAAGCAGTGCATGTGTACATGCATGTAAGTGTGTATAAGAGAGACAGAGAGATAGACACAGAGTCATGAGAAAGACATACATAGAGACTATGTTTCCACTTCCCCTGTATGAATGCATAAGCCACAAAAATTTTGTGAGGGGTTTTGCCAATATTTAATCTAGGTTCATGGTATTAGAGCATAGTGTTTAATGACTATACTGGATAAGTCTGAGCAGAGATAAAGGAAAAGAGATTTAGGTTTTTTTTTTTTATATTAACAGTGAAAAGAATTAAAATCACAACCTTGAATTCACCAAGATTAGAATGATTTAAACAGCAGATGGTGTCTTTTAATGGTATTATGTTTTTGATGGTATGTCTTTTCAGAGATGAAAAGTCACCTTTATTGCTTGGTATAAGATAAATAATAATAACAATAATAATACCCAATGACAATTGTGCATTCTATCCAAAGATTATTAATTTGGATATTTTCTGTGAATTCTGAAGAAGGCATCATGGAATCAGCTTTTCACACTGCAATAGACTCTCTTGGGGAAGCATAAGTACTGTGGAAAACACTCAGAAGAAAGTGCAATGTAGCTGCTATATTTTTTGTTAGCTCCCTGCAGCCACAGCTAACTACCATGTCTCCAAAGGAAAACCAAAAAAATAGGGAACAATGACTCAAAACATTTATTTTATTTTATTTTATTTATTTTGTTCAGGAATTGAAAAACAAAATTCTATTCCTCATAGGAAGAAGGAGGAATATAATACCCTACTTGGAAACTTAGAATTGTTTTTGCCCATAGGGAAAATAGATGATAATAAATTGGACAAATAAATTGTTCCTTACAATAAAAGGAAGATGGATTCCACAGATTTGTTCTATGATCTACTAAAGACTCAGTCACAAACACTTAAAACAAACCTCTACCTTCAAACCAAATAGATCTCACCAAAGAATTTCAGGAGAGATCTATTATATTTGTGCACAGGCCAATTTTCCTTGAGTACCAAGAAATTTTGAATTAAAAGTCCAAAAGTGTGCATTATAAGTATGTACAAAAGAACATATGTATAAATATATAAATTGTGGTTTGCTATAACTGTGAATAAAATGAGATACTAAATAGTTGTCCTAAAGACATAATCATAACATCTATCTTTCAGGACCTTACATACAAATCTGGATCCATCTTGTTAGAATTTCCGTCTATTTGGTATTTCTAATACAGTAGGTTACCTATTAAGTCATATAAATAACTAATACAAAAGTTAAGTGTATTAGCAAGTGATTTGGCAAAGTCTTACTTAAGTTCCAAGGAGAAAAACACTTCATAAACAGGGAAAATCAAGGAATTGTTGAGACTTGTAGAATTTCAGTTGGGCTTTAAAAATAGCTAAGACTTTATAAGAAAAATATGATGAGAAAAATTTAGGCAAAAACAAAGAAATAACAATATAACAATAACAATATATATGTGCAGATCCTTACAGTTCACTTGTTGCACAAGAATAATTGGATTCAGAAGGTAAAAGTAACTTTGGAAGAAAAACAAAAATGCAAATAGTCCACATGCATTTCCCGGTGTTCCTTCTCCTGATGAAGCTGATTCTGCCCATCACTGATCAATTTGAATTGAATTAGATTTTCTCTTTGTCGAAGATCTCGACTTCCATCAAAATACATCCTCATACAGTGTTGTTGTTGAAAAGTAGAATGATCTCCTGGTTCTCCTCATTTCACACATCGTCAGTTCATGTAAGTCACTAGAAGCCTCTCTGTATTCATCCTGCTGGTAATTTCTGACAGAACAATAATATTCCATACTTTCATATACCACGATTTACCCAACCATTCTCCAATTGATGGGCATTCATTCATTTTCCACTTTCTAGCCACTTACAAAAAAGGCTGCCACAAACATTTTGGGTCATAGAGGTCCTTTCCCGTCTTTAATATCACTTTGGGATATAAACCCAATAGTAATACTGCTGGATCAAGTAGTATGCACAGTTTGATAGCTTTTTGAGCATAACTCCAAATTGCTCTCCAGAATGGCAAAATCTGTTCACAACTACACCAACAGTGCCTCAGGGTCCCAGTTTCCCCACATCCCCTCCAACATTTGTCACTATCTTTTCCTGACATCTCAGCCAATCTGACAGGGTTGTAGTGGTATCTCAAGAGTTGTCTTAATTTGAATTTCTCTGATCAATAGTGATTTGGAACGCTGTTTCATGTGACTGGAAATAGTTTCAATTTCATCACCTGAAAATTGTCTGTTCATATCCTTTGACCATTTATCAATTGGAGAATGGCTTGATTTCTTATAAATTACAGTCAATTCTCTTTATCTTTTGGAAAAGAGGCTTTTACCAGAAAGTTGAACTATAAAAATGTTTTCTCAGTTTACTGCTTCCATTCTAATCTTGTTTGCATTTGTTTTGTTTGTACAAAAGCTTTTTAATTTGATGTAATCAAAATTTTGTATTTTGTGTTTAATAATGATCTCTAGTTCTCCTTTGGTCACAAATTCCTTCCTCCTCCACAAGATTGAGAAGTAAACTGTCCTATGTTTTTCTAATTTATTTGTAATCTTGTTCTTTATGCCTAAATCATGAAACAATTTTGATCTTATCTTGGTGTATGGTTTTTTTTTTAATTTTTGGAAGTATATATGCATGAATAATTTTATAACATTATCCCTTGTATTCATTTTTCCAAATTATCACCTCCCTCCCTTTACTCCCAGCCCTTGATGACAGGCAATCCCATACATTTTACATGTGTTACAATATAACCTAGATACAATATATGTGTGTAAATACCATTTTCTTGTTGCACATTAAGTATTAGATTCTGAAGGTATAAGTAACCTGGGTAGATAGACAGTAGTGCTAATAATATACATTCACTTCCCAGTGTTCCTTCTCAGGGTATAGTTGTTTCTGTCCATCATTGAATAACTGGAAGTGAGTTGGATCTTCTTTATGTTGAAGATATCCACTTACATCAGAATACATCTTCATACAGCATTAAAGTGTACAGCGATCTTCTGGTTCTATTCATTTCACTCAGCATCAGTTGATGTAAGCCTCTCCAAGCCTCTCGGTATTCCTCCTGCTGGTCATTTCTTACAGAGCAACAATATTCCATAATCTTCATATACTATAATTTACCCAAACATTCTCCAATTGATGGACATCCACTCATCTTCCAGTTTCTAGCTACTACAAAAAGAGCTGCCAAAAACATTTTGGCACATACAGGTCCCTTTCCCCTCCTCAGTATTTCTTTGAGATATAAGCCCAATAGAAGCAATGCTGGATCAAAGGATATGAACAGTTTGATAACTTTTTGGGCATAGTTCCAAATTGTTCTCCAGAATGGCTGGATTGTTTCACAACTCCACCAACAATGTATTAGTATCCCAGTTTTCCCACATCCAACTCCCAACATTCATCATTATTTGCTCCTGTCATCTTAGCCAATCTGACAGGTGTGTAGTGGTATCTCAGAGTTTTCTTAATTTGCATTTGTCTGATCAGTAGTTATTTGGAACACTCTTTCATATGAGTGGATATAGTTTTAATTTCATCATCTGAGAATTGTCTATTCATATCCTTTGATCATTTATCAATTGGAGAATGGTTTGATTTCTTATAAATTAGAGTCAGTTCTCTATATATTTTGGAAATGAGACCTTTATCAAAACCTTTAACTGTAAAAATATTTTCCCACTTTGTTACTTCCCTTCTAATCTTGTTTGCATTAGTATTGGTTGTACAGAAATTTTTAGTTTGATGTAATCAAAATCTTCTATTTTGTGATCAATAATGATCTCTTGTTCTCCTCTGGTCATAAAATCCTTCCTCCTCCACAGGTCTGAGAGGTAGACTATTCGTTGTTTCTCTAATCTATTTATGATCTCATTCTTTATGCCTAAATCATGGACCCATTTTGATCTTATCTTGGTATATGGTGTTAAGTGTGGATCCATATCTAATTTCTGCCATACTAATTTCCAGTTTTCCCAAGAGTTTTTTTTCCAAATAATGAATTCCTATCCCAAAAATTGGTATCTTTGGGTTTGTCAAAGACTAGATTGCTATAGATGTACACTTTTTTGTCTTTTCTATCCAATATGTTCCATTGATCGACCGGTCTATTTCTTAGCCAATACCAAATGGTTTTGGTGACTGCTGCTATATAATATACCTTTAGATCAGGTACACCTAGACCACCTTCCTCTGACTTTTTTTTCATTAGTTCCCTTGCAATTCTTGACCTTTTATTCTTACATATGAATTTTGTTGTTATTTTTTCTAGGTCATAAACATAGTTTCTTGGGAGTCTGATTGGTATAGCACTAAATAAATAGATTAGTTTGGGGGAGTACTGTCATCTTTATTATATTCATTCGGCCAATCCAAGAGCACTGAATGTCTTTCCAATTATTTAAATCTGACTTCATTTTTGTGGCAAGTGTCTCTTAATTTTTCTCATATAATTCCTGACTATTCTTTGGTAGATGGATTACCAAAAACTTTATACTCTCAACATTTGTTTGGAATGGAATTTCTCTTTGTATCTCTTGCTGTTGCATTTTGTTGGTGATATATAAAAATGCTGAGGATTTATGTGGATTTATTTTGTATCCTGCAACTTTGCTACAATTCTGAATTATTTCCAATAGCTTTTTAGCAGAGTCTTTGGGGTTCTCTAAGTATACCATCATGTCATCTGCAAAGAGTGACAGTTTGATTTCCTCATTTCCTTCTTAAATTCCTTGAATTTCTTTCTTGGTTCTTATTGCCAAGGCTAGCATTTCTATAACTATGTTGAATAGTAATGGTGATAGTGGGCAACCTTGTTTCACTCCTGATCTTACTGGGAAAGGTTCCAGTTTATTTCTATTGCATATTAAGCTTGCTGACGGTTGTAAATATATGCTCCTGATTATTCTAAGGAATAGTCCATTTATTCCTATACTCTCAAGCGTTTTTAGCAGGAATGGATGTTGGATCTTATCAAATTCTTTTTCTGCATCTATTGAGATGATCATATGGTTTTTATTAATTTGATTAGTAATATGGTCAATTAGGCTAATAGTTTTCTTAATATTAAACTAGCCCTGCATTCCTGGTATAAATCCTACTTGATCATAGTATATTATCCTGGGGGTGATTTTCTGAAGTCTTTTTGCTAATATTTTATTTAAGATTTTAGCATCAATATTCATTAAGGAAATTGATCTATAATTATCTTTCTCGTTTTTGAACTACCTGTGTCTGTGTCATAAAAGGAGTTTGGTAGGACTCCTTCAATCCCTATTTTTTCAAATAGTTTATATAGCATTGGAGTTCGTTGTTCTTTAAAGGTTTGGTAGAATTCACATGTAAATCCATCTGCTCCTGGGGATTTTTATCTGGGGAGTTGATTAATAGCTTGTTCTATTTCTTTTTCTTAAATGGGACTATTTAAGCAATTTATCTCCTCCTCTGTTAATCTAGGAAGCCTATATTTTTGGAGAAAGTCATCCATTTCATTTAAGTTATCAAATTTATTGGCATAAAGTTGGGCAAAGTAACTCCTTATTATTTCTCTAATTTCCTCTTCATTCTTGGAAAGATCCCCCTTTTCATTTGTAAGACTAACAATTTGATTTTCCTCTTTCTTTTTTCTGATCAGATTTACCAAAGGTTTATCTATTTTATTGGCTTTTTCATAAAACCAACTCTTGGTTTTATTTATTAATTCAATAGTTTTTTTTACTGTCAATATTATTGATTTCTCCTTTTAATTTTTGTATTTCAAGTTTGATTTTTGGTTGGGGTTTTTAATTTGGTCTTTTTTTAGCTTTTTAAGTTGCAGGCCCAATTTGTTCATTTTCTCTTTCTCTATTTTGTTCAAATAAGCCTCTAAAGATATAAAATTTCTCCTTATTGACACTTTAGCTGCATCCCACAGATTTTCGTATGATGTCTCATCATTGTCATTATCTTGGGTGAAATTATTAATTGTTTCTATAATTTGCTGTTTCACCCAGTCATTCTTTAAGATGAGATTATTCAGTTTCCAATTACTTTTTGGTCTACTTATCCCTAACTTTTTACTGAATGTAGCTTTTATTGCATTGTGATCTGAGAAGAAGGCATTTATTATTTCTGCCTTCCTACATTTAATTTTGAGATCTTTATGTCCTAATATATGGTCAATTTTTGTATAGGATCCATGAACTGCTGAGAAGAAAGTATACTCCTTTCTATCTACCTTCTCCAAAGGTCTATCATACCTAGGTTTTCTAATGTTCCATTTACTTTTTAAATTTCTTTCTTATTTGTTTTGTGGTTTGATTTGTCTAAATCTGAGAGTGCAAGGTTGAGATCTCCCACTATTATCGTTTTACTGTCTATTTCTCCTTGCAATTCTCTTAACTTTTCCTTTAGAAAGTTAGATGCTATACCACTTGGTGCATATATGTTTAGTATTGATATGGCTTCATTGTCTATGCTACCTTTTAGCAGGATAAAGTTTCCTTCCTTATCTCTTTTAATTACATCAGCTTCTGCTTTTGCTTGATCTAAGATAAGGATGGCTACCCTTGCTTTTTTGGCTTTACCTGAAGCATAATAGATTCTGCTCCAACCTTTTACCTTTACTCTGTATGTATCTCCGTGCTTTAAGTATGTTTCCTGTAAACAACATATTTTAGGTTCTGCCTTTTGATCCAGTCTGCTATCTGTCTCCATTTGATGGGAGAGTTTATCCCATTCACATTTACAGTTTAAATTACTAATTCTGTATTTCCTGCCATCATATTATCCACATATTATGCTTTTTCCCTTGACCCCCCTGAACCCCTTCCACTATATTTAATTTATAGACCCCACTTGTGACGCCCAGCCCTCCCTTTTTTTTTAGTATCCCTCCCCCCTCCTTCCAAGTCCCTTCACTTATTCCCCTTTTCCTTTTCCCTTTTCCTCTCCCCCTTTTAATGAGGTTAGAGAGAATTCTATGAAAAACCAATATGTCAAGTATTTACTCTTTTAGCCTCTTCTGGTGAGAGTAAGATTCACACAATGTTTCTCCCCTTCTCTAAATTCCCTCAGATGTGGTATATTTTCTATGCCTCTTCTTGGGATGTAGTTTCCCTCTTTTTATCACTCCTTCCCCTTTTTCTGATACTACCCTCTTCCCTTTACTACTCCCCCCTTTTTTATATGAGTAAAATCAAATGCAGACTTTCTATATATCCACAACAGAGATACAGTTCTCAAGAGTTCTGTTTACCTTTTTCTTTTTCTCTTCAGTCTTGTGGATGTAGATCAAATTTTTTTGTTTGAGTCTGGTTTTTTTCTTAGAAAGAAATGGAATTCCTCTGTTTCATTGAATGACTATCTTCTTCTATGGAAGAAAATGCTAAACTTAGTTGGGTAGTTTATTCTTGGTTCTAATACTTGATCTTTTGCCTTTTGCAATATTAGGTTCCAGGCCCTTTGATCTTTTAATGTGGAGGCAGCCAGTTCTTGAGTGACACTTATTGTGGCCTCTTGATACTTGAATTGCTTTTTTCTAGCTGCTTGCAATATTCTTTCCTTTGTGTGGTAATTCTGCAGCTTAGCCACAATATTCCGTGGAGGTTTTTTTTTTTGGGGGGGTGTCTTTTTCAGAAGCTGTTCGATGAATTCTTTCCATGCCTATTTTCCCGTCTGTTTCTATTATCTCTGGACAGATCTCTTTGATCATTTCCTGTAAAATAGAATCTAGGATCTTTTTTTGGTCATAGTTTTCGGGAAATCCAATGATACTCAGATTATCTTTCCTAGATCTATTTTCCAGGTCTATAGATTTTCCTAGTAAGTATTTGACGTTATTCTCCAGCTTTTCTTTCTTTTTTTTTTTTTTTTTTTTTTTTGTTTTTTGTTTTTGTTTTTTTTTTTTTGTTTTGTTTTGTTTGACTGATTCTTGGGTTCTCAATGAATCATTCATTTCTATTTGTTCCATCCTGATTTTTAAGGAGTTATTTTCTTCATTCACAATTTTTAGTTCTTTTGTATATGCCCAATTAAGTTTTTAAAAGAATTATTTTGCTCTATTGAATTTTTTTCCATTTCTCTAATTTTATTTAGAGACTTATTTTCTTTTTCCAATATGAAATCCTACTTTCTTGAGACTTTTTTTATCTTTTCCAATTCAGAAATCCTACTTTCTTGAGAATTTTTTAACATTTTCTAATTCACAAATTTTGTTTCCCTGAATTTCCTGTAAATTCTTCATTTTTTCCAACTCCAATTTCAGAACGTTGTTATTCTCTATCATAGCTTCTCTTTCCTTTCCCCAATTTTTCTTCAAACACTCTTAATTTTTTAATAGTCTCTTCTAGGAGAGAGTTATGTGATGGGGGGCAGATACAGTTCCCCTTTAGGCTGTTATCTGCTGACTCTCTGCTGTTAAATTCCTCGGGATTGGAAACTGGCTCTTTCTCTGTGTAGAAGGAATCAATGGTTCTTTTTAGCTTTTTACTCATGGTTAAAAAAATCTTTTGGGGTCAGTTCTTGGGGTAAGAAATTATTTACGTATTTCCTTACCAGCTTCCTCCATGACCAGATGGATGCAGCGGCTCCTGTGCCTGAGCTAAGAGAGAGCTCTGGGAGAGAGTTCCCCTCCCCCTCCATGGAAGTGTCTCAGACATGATTAGTAGGACTGCAGCTGCGCTGTGAGGATTGCCCTGTAAAGGACCCTGTTGTGTGTCCTAGAGACTTCCCTGAGGTTTAAGACTGAACAGTAAAGGCTACACAAAGCCCAGCCAATGCGTCCCATTGGGCGTGGATATCAGCAGCTGATGTGAAAAGCCCCTGTGCTCAAACTGGAAGTGTCTGCCCAGAAACCGCAGTCTCTATTTCAAAGGTTCCGCTTCTCTGGGTCTTCTGCGGCTTAGTTCCAAAGCCTCCAGCCAAGCCAGGCACTATGTGAATTATATGTTGCCTTGGGCTGTGTCCCCGCATTTCAAGCTCTTAACTACCCCAAGGTGAAGCCCCGGACAGCAGATGGAGGCTTCATAGACTTGCTGACATCTGTTAGGTCATTTCCAGATTGGGGTGGTTCTAGTATCTGGCTTTATATTTTAAAGTGGCTTGATTTCTCTTCTGTACTGCTGTTTTATAAGCAGAGAAGAGCTAACTGCCTGTGCCAGGTTCTTCTATCTCAGTGGCTTCTCTGATCCCAGAGTTCTCCCCAGCTCAATCGGCTCAGTGTGCTAGCACCTAACCCTGTCTGTGCTGGCCTTTTTTTTTTTTTATTCCCCTGGGAACCGACCTTTTCTGTTGAAACTCCAGATTCGATTCAGCTGGTAAGTCTTGCTTCCAGTCCTTGTGGTTTCTATCAGTCCAGCGTTATTTTTAAGGCTGATTTAACTAATTGGTATTGACAAAGAAGGGAGGTCACAAAATCATGTGTATCTTCTCCGCCATCTTGGCTCCGCCTCCCAGTGTATGGTGTTAAGTGTGGGTCCATGCCTAGTTTATGCCATACTAATTTTCAGATTTCCCAGTAATTTTTGTTAAATGGTGAATTCTTATCCCAAAAGTTGGAATCACTTTGTTTGTCAAACACGAGATTGCTATACTTGTTGACTATTTTGCTCTGTGGGCCCAAACTATTGCACTGATCTGATCAACTAGTTTATTTCTTAGCCAATATCAAATGGTTTTGGTGACTGCTGCTTCATGATATAGTTTTACATCAGGTGACAGCTACGCTGCCTTCATTTGATTTTTTTTTTTCATTAGTTCCCTTGAAATTCTTGACCTTTTGCTCTTCCATATGAATTTTGTTGTTATTTTTTCTAAGTTATTAAAGTAGGTTCTTGGAGTCTGATTGGTATATCACTAATAATTAGGTAGTATTGTCATCTGTATTATATTGGCTCGGCCTATCCAAAAGCACCTATTATTTTTCCAATTGTTAAGATCTCATTTTATTTGTGTGGAAAGTGTTTTGTAGTTTTGCTCATATAATTCCTGACTTTCCCTTGGATTTAGATTCCCCAATATTTTATGCTATTGATAGTTATTTAGAATGGAATTTCTCTTTGTATCTCTTGCTGTTGGATTTTGTTTGCGATGTATAAAAATGCTGAGGATTAATATGGATTTTTTGTATCCTGCAGCTTTGCTAAATATGTGGATTATTTCTAATAGCTTTTTAGTAAAATATCTGAGGTTCTCTAACTATACCATCATATCATCTGAAAAGAGTGATAATTTGGTTTCCTCATTACCTACTCTAATTCCTTTAATCTCTTTCTCAACTCTTATTGCTGAAGCTAACATTTCTAATACAATATTGAATAGTAATGGTGATAGTCGGCAAGCTCATTTCACTCCTGAGCTTATTGGGAATAGTTCCAGTTTATGTCCTTTAAATATGATGCTTACTCACAGTTTTAAATGGATGCTCTTGGCTATTTTAAAGAAAAATCCCATTTATTCCTATAATATCAAGTATTTTTAATAGGAATGGATGTTGGATTTTATCAAATGCTTTTTTGCATCTATTGAGATGATGTATAGTTTCTATTAATCTTGTTATTTATATAGACAATTATGCTAATAGTTTACCTAATGTTGAACCATCCATGCATTCCTGATATAAATCCTACTTGTTCATGGCGTATAATCCTGGGGATGATTTTTGCTAATATTTTATTTAAGATTTTAGCATGAATATTCATTACGGAGATTGATCAATAATTTTCTTTCTCTGTTTTCAACCGACCTAGTTTAGGTTCAGTACCATGTCTATATCATAAAAGGAGTTTGGGAGGAGTCATTCATTCCCTATTTTTTCAAATAGTTTATATAGCATAGGAGTTAATTGTTTTTTAAATGTTTGGTAGAATTCACATGTAAATCCATCTGGTCTTGGGAAGATTTTCTTAGGGAGTTGGGTAATAGCTTGTTCTATTTCTTTTTCTGAAATGGGACTATTTAGACTATTTACTTCTTCCTCTGTTAATCTGGGCAAGCTATATTTTTGAAGGTTTTCTTCTATTTCATTTAAGTTATCAAATTTATTGGCATAAAGTTGTGCAAATAAGCTCCTAATTATTGTTCTAATTTCCCCTTAATTAGTGGCAAATTCTCCCTTTTCATTTTTAAGACTAACAATTTGCTTTTCCTATTTCCTTTTTATAATCAGATTTATTAAGGGTTTTTCTATTTTGTTGGCTTTTTCATAGAACCCACTCTTAGTTTTATTAATTAATTCAATGTTTTTTTTATATTTATTTTAATTTTTTAATTTCACCTTTTGATTTTAGAATTTCAAGTTTCGTGTTTGTCTGGGGGTTTTTAATTTGTTCCTTTTCTAGCATTTTTAGTTGTAAGCCCAATTCATTGACCTTCTCTTTCTTTTTTTATGCAAGTAGGCCTCCAGAGATATAAAACTTCCCCTTATTACTTCTTTGGCTATATCCCACACATTTTGGTATGATGTCTCATTATTGTCATTTTCTTAGGTGAAGTTATTAATTATGTCTATGATTTGCTGTTTCACTGAATAATTCTTTAGTATGAGATTATTTAGTTTCCAATTATTTTTCCCCTGGATTTTTATTGAATGTAATTTTCATTGCATTATATTCTGAAAAAGGATGCATTTACTATGTCTGCCTTACTGCATTTGATTTTGAGGTTTTTATGTCCTATAGGTTCCATGAACTGCTGAAAAGAAAGTATACTCCTTTCTGTCTCCATTTAGCTTTCGCCAAAGATCTATCATATAAAACTTTTCTAGTATTCTATTTACCTCTTTGACTTCTTTCTTATTTATTTTGTGCTTTGATTTAGCTAATTCTGAGAGTGCAAGATTGAGATCTCCCACTATTATAGTTTTGCTACCTATTTCTTCTTGCAGTTCTCTTAATTTCTCTTTTAAGAATTTAGAGGCTGCACCACTTGGTGTGTATATGTTTAATATTGATACTGGTTCATTATCTATGCTACCCTTTAGCGAGATATGATGCCTTTCCTTATCTCTTTTAATTAGATCAATTTTTGTTTTTGCTTGATCTGAGATGAAGATGGCCACCCCTGCTTTTTTGGCTTTCCCTGAAGCATAGTAGATTCTGCTCCACCCTTTTACCTTTATTCTGAATGCATCACCCGGTTTCAGGTATGTTTCCTGTAAACAACATATAGTAGGATTCCTGCTTTTAATCCAGTCTGCTAACTGCTTTCTCTTTATGGGGGAGTTTACCCCATTCACATTATGGTTCGAATGACTAATTCTATATTGCTTGCCATCCTGTTAACCCCTGCTTATGCTTTTCCCCTTTCCTACCCTCTTAGCCCCCTACCCAGTATTAAACTTGTGTACACCACTTGCTTTTCACAGCCCTCTCTTTTTAGTATCCCTCCCCCACCTTAAAATAACTCCTCGTATTTTACCCCTTTTCCTCACATTTCTGTATTCCTTTCCCCTTAGCTTACTCCTTGCCTCCCACTTTTCAATGAAGTGGAAGGAGTTTCACCATAAATTGAATATGTCTATTGATACACACCTTTTATTTTTAGAATTTCAAGTTTTGTGTTTGGTGGGTTTTTAATTTGTTCCTTTTCTAGCAATTTTAGTTGTAAGCCCAATTTATTGGACCTCTCTTTCTGTATTTTATGCAGGTAGGCTTGTAGAGATATAAAGCTTCCCCTTATTACTGCTTTGGCTGTATCCCACACATTTTGGTATGATGTCTCATTATTGTCATTTTCTTGGGTGAAGTTATTAATTATGTCTATGATTTGCTGTTTTACCCAATCATTCTTTAGTATAAGATTATTTAGTTTCCAATTTTTTTTTGGTCTATTTTCACCTGGCTTTTTATTAAATGTAATTTGAATTGCATTGTGGTCTGAAAAGGATGCATTTACTATTTCTGCCTTAATGCATTTGATTTTGAGGTATTTATGTCCTAGTATATGGTCAATTTTTGTATAGGTTCCATGAACTGCTGAGAAGAAAGTATATTCCTTTCTGTCTCCAGTTAGCTTTTGCCAAAGATCTATCATATCAAACTTTTCTAGTATTCTATTTACATTTTTTAATTTTTTCTTATTTATTTTATGCTTTGATTTATCTAATTCTTTGAGTGAAAGGTTGAGATCTCCCACTATTATAGTTTTGCTGTCTATTTCTTCTTGCTGCTCTCTAAATTTCTCTTTTAAGAATTTAGGTGCTGCACCACTTGCTGCATATATGTTTAATATTGATACTGCTTCATTATTGATGCTACCCTTTAGCAGGATATAATGCCCTTCCTTATCTCTTTTAATTAGATCATTTTTTTGTTTTTGCTTGATCTGAGATGAGGATGGCTACCCCTTCTTTTTTGGCTTTACTTGAAGCTTAGTAGATTCTGCTCCACCCTTTTACTTTTAGTTTGAATGTATCACCCTGTTTCAGGTGTGTTTCCTGTAAACAACATATAGTAGGATTCTGACTTATGATCCAATATGCTAACTGTTTCCTCTTTATGAGGGAGTTTACCTCATTCACATTTATGGTTAGAATGACTAATTCTATATTGCTTGCCATCCTGTTAACCCCTGCTTATGCTTTTCTCCTTTCCTTCCCTCTTACCCCTCTACCCCGTATTAAACTTGTGAACACCACTTGCTTTACACAGCCCTCCTTTTTAGTATCCCTCTCCCACCTTAAATTTACTTCCCTTCTGTTACCCCTTTTCCTCAAAATTTCTGTATTCCCTTCCCCTTAGGTTACTCCTTCTCTCTCACTTTTCAATGAAGTGGATGAAGTTTCACCATAAATTGAATATGTCTACTGATACACACTATGTTCATCTCTCTCCTTTCTTTCTCTCAGATATAATAGGTTACCTTTGCCTGTTCATGAGATGTAGCACCATCACTTTACACATTTTTATGATATAATTTCTGTTCTATCTCTAGTTTCCAGGACAAATTTTACATATGTTCTTTACATATCTTTATGGCAGAAATATAGTTCTCAAATTTCTTTTTACCTTTTTAGAAATCTCTTGAGTTCTGTATTTGAATATCAAACATTTTATGTAGGTCTGGTTTTTTCATCAAGAATAGATGGAATTCATTTATTTCTTTAAATGTCCATCTTCTTCCCTGGAAAATGATGCTCATTTTTTCTGGGTAAGTTATTCTTGACTGCATAACAAGTTCATTAGCCTTCAGGAATATCATAATTCAGTCCCTTTGTTCCTTTAATGTGGACACTGCTAGATCCTGGGTTATCCTTATTGTTGCTCCTCCATATCTGAATTGCTTTTTTTCTAGCAGCTTCCAATATTTTTTCCTTAGTCTGATGTTTCTTGAACTTGGCCAGTATATTTTTTGGCGTTTTGATTTTAGGGTCCCTTTCAGTAGGTTATCAATGAATTTTTTCAATATCTATTTTACCCTGTGTTTTTAAAACGTCTGGGCAGTTCTCTTTGATAATTTCCTGGAAAATAGTGTCCAGGCTCTTTTTTTCCTCACAGATTTCAGGGAGTCCGATTATTCTCAAATTGTCTCTCTTGTATCTGTTTTCCAGGCAGGTTGTGTTCCCAATAAGGTCCTTGACTTCTTTTCAATTGTTTTGGTTTTCTGGTTTTGCTTGACTACTTCTTGGTTTCTCCTTGAGTCATTCATTTCTACTTGTTCGATTCTAATTTTTAATGATGTATTTTCTTCACTCACTTTTTTAATATCTTCTTGTAATTGTCCAATTGAGTTTTTAAATGAGTTTTTTTCATCTATGGAATTTTTTTTTCCATTTCATCAATTTTATTTTTTAGAGAGCTATTTTCTTTTTTCCAACTCACTAATTTTATTTCTCACTCTTTCTTTCTTCACTCTAGTTGACTTCACTAGACTCTCTTGCCAAGCTTCCCTTTCCTTTTCCCATTTCTCTTCTAGCTCTTCTGTGAGAGCCACTTTGTTTTCCTCTATGAGAGTCTTGTGTATTG
Source organism: Sminthopsis crassicaudata (assembly GCF_048593235.1). Taxonomy (NCBI): domain Eukaryota; kingdom Metazoa; phylum Chordata; class Mammalia; order Dasyuromorphia; family Dasyuridae; genus Sminthopsis; species Sminthopsis crassicaudata. The sequence goes on from NC_133617.1 coordinate 537,958,344, forward strand.
AGGAGTAGATCATACCCCCCTTAGGCGATTCCTCTGGAGACAGTCTGCTTTTAGTCTCCTCAAGGTTTGAAATCTGCTCTCTATCCATACAGAAGCTGTCAATGGTTAGATACCTTATACATTTTTTGTTCATTTTGTCAGAGCAGGAATTGAAGAAAACAAACTGACAAGAGAAATAATTGATCTGTTTCAGGGTAGGGTGGGGAATGGGGCTGGATGGTGTTACTGGGCTTTCTCTACAGGCTGCATGAGAGAACAGCAAGGCACTAACAGGACAGTGATGGTTGAGTTGTGTCCGGATCTGAGGCTCTAATAAGGTGCTGAGTCACTCCAGGTGGGGGTGGGGGTGTCCTGAGGAATGCTAGCTTTCAGGGGTTTTATTCTTTACCTCCCATGTTTACACCTTCTCTGTTGATCCTTGCTTGCTGCCAAGATGGAATCTCCACACTGGGGTAAAGTTTGTTTTGAAAAAGGGCAGAGATTGCACCCCTTCCCCTTTGCCTTCTGGTTTGAGCAGTGTGAGCTGCCTGCATGGCTCTTGTTGCTTGCCCTCAGTCTGTGTTCAGTCTGTTTGTCCCCTCTTTCAAGCAAACACAAACATAGACCTTTCTGGCCAATTTCAAGGATTCTTCTGCTGGTAATTGTTTGTGGGTTTTTTTTTTTTTTTTTCTGTTCAAGTGTTGTCTAGAGACAACAGAACATTACATATATATTTAATATAATATATATGTAATGTTCTGTTGTCTCCAGAGACTGCCAATTGCTCTCAGGGAGCATATCTGCTGTCCCAACTCAATCTCTCAGCCAGATTCTTCTTCCTGTAGAGAACCAGCAACTCTGACCTAGAGTAGAAACTCCTCCCCCTTGCTCAATGTTGCTTCTTTTATCCTCCCAGAGAATGGGCATGGAATAACTCAGGGGCTTCTGGGAAAAAAAAAAAAAAAAAAAAAAAAAAAAAACTTCAACCAATGAACTTGCTCCTCCTAAGCATGCAAGCTCCTCCCCAGAAGTTCAAAGGGGTAAAACTCCCTCCAGAAGCCAGAACTAGAGAATTGTTAAGTACCGACTTGGCACCTAGTAAGAACCTAATATCTCATTATCTCATTAACACTTAGTAAGAACCTAACAGTGAAGCATTAATTCCGAGACTTGTCATGAAGTAAATTCTGAGAGACAACAAGGAGCTCAAGCAGCTGTGCACCTCCTCATCGCCATCTTGACTGGAAGATCTCTACCTATCTTTCAAAAATCTTAGTGTTTTGTTGAATTTTTCATGAAAATACATTTATTTATTTAAATAATTGCTTTACTTTTTTTTTTCTTTTTTGAAATGATGGCTATTGTTAATATTTCAATCAAGCTCAAGTACTCTGGCAGCTAGATGGTGCAGTGGATACAGCACCAGCCCTGAAGTCAGGAGGACTTGACTTCAAATCTGACTTCAGATACTTACCACTTCCTAGTGTATGACCCTGGGCAAGTCAATTAACTCCAATTGCTTCAGGGGGGAAAAAAAAGATCAAGTACTCTATAGAATTTTTGGTTATTCATCTTATTTTGCTTACCCTAATGCTGAAATGCAAATCCCTAAATTCTAATTAGTTTTTTCCTTACATTATCATTATTGCAAATAATGCAGGGCCCATCATGTCCATGTAAGAGATTCAGGTCAGATTTGAAGGGTTAGGAATTATTCACTAAGATAAGTAAAAACAAAACAAAACAAAAAAAAAAAAAAAAAAACAGACAGATAATGTTATTGAATGTTTGATTAGTTAAAACACTTCCTTTATGTCAGTTTTGGGAACTACTTCTGGAATCCAAGATCCATTTTTATTCATTTTATCCAGGTGATTTTATTATATCCTCTCATCATGATATTCCTTTCTGTCACAAATGATCACGTAAAAATGCTTTGAATTTCTGTCATTTCTTTCTTGTAGTTCCAGGATTTCTTCACAGGAGTATATCTTCTTGATGTATAATGATGTTCCAGCACCACTTTTATAAAATCTGTTCCTTTTGAATATTATATTACATAATAGAAATAATAGATTTAAACAACTATAAAGTTCACCTAGTCTGACTTCATTTTCCAGAGAAGGAAACTCAAGTCCTGAGCACAGGTAGATGCAGAACAGGAATCTGAATGCCTCTTCTCTTTTCACGTCCAGTTTTTTTTTCCCATATCATTATGTATTTATTTCCTTCCTTTGTCCCAATAAGGAGTACTTTCTAATCAAATTTCTTATCATTCAGTTAACATTTCTTCTAATTAATTAGAACTTTTGAAATTTGGTTAAATATATAAAAGGATCATTCTTTATCTATGGTATTTTATACAGAATGCAAAATTTTGTCATCTCTTTAAATGCCTCATTGACCTTTTTAGATCATAGTATTTCAAAGAGCCAGAATTATTTTTTTCTCCTTTTCACAAATATAGATAATCATAACAGATGTAATCATCAGTCCCCTGATTTACCCATCAAGATTCACATTTTCAAAACTTGGCTATTAGGATTATACCCAATTTTAGAAAATAAATAAATATGGGACTTTTGCATATGCTTTATAATATTTTACCTTATAAACCTTTCCTTTTTCATTTTAGAAATGCAGTATTATATGCTTTTGTTTGAGACTTCTTTGTATGAGGCCTGCCTTTTCCTGAATATTTGCAGTGTTTCTTTTTCTTTGACCTTGATATTCCTGACTTTGGCAATTTTATTTCTGGGTATATTAACTTTGTGATTTCTTTAGTATAATAATCTAATAATATAACCTTTACATTTTTTGTAATCTAGTGCCAATATTTCAAGAAATTTTGTTTTTATCATTACAAAAATATTTTATTTTATTTTCTCAGTTATAATTTTAAAATTTTGCTTTATATTTTTAAATTTTGAGTTATAAATTCTCTGTCTTCCTCCTGGGCCTCATATTTCCTTGAGAAAAGCAAGCAATTTAGAGCAGCTAATGGCACAGCAGATAGAGCATTAGCCTTGAAGTCAGGAGGATCTGAGGTCAAATTTGACCTCAGACACATAATACTTCCTCCCTACATGACCCTGGGCAAATCACTTAACCTCAATTACTTCAGCATAAAAAAAAAGAGAGAGAGAGAGAGAGAGAGAGAGAGAGAGAGAGAGAGAGAGAGAGAGAGAGAGAGAGAGAGAGAGAAAGAGAGAGAGAGAGAGAGAGAGAGAGAGAGAGAGAGAGAAAGAGAGAGAGAGAGAGAGAGAGAGAGAGAGAAAGAGAGAGAGAGAGAGAGAGAGAGAGAGAGAGAGAGAAAGAGAGAGAGAGAGAGAGAGAGAGAGAGAGAGAAAAGCAAGCATATCTAGTCATGTAAACAAGTTTTCATATTAGATATGATAAAATTAATTTTAAAAAGTATTCCTTGATTGACATCCAGAGTCAACAGCTCTAGGGGTAGAGAACATGTTTTTATTGAGAAGCCTTCCAGACTACTGTTCAATTGTTTTGTTGCTGAAAATAACTAAATTATAGACAGATTATTTGAATAATAATATTGAAATATTGTTGTTAATTTGTACAGTTGTTCCCTAGTTCTGTTCAATGAACTTTTCATCAGTTCATATAGCACTTTTCAGTGTTTTCTGGAACAATCTTATTCATTATTTCTTACACCACAATAGTATTCTATCATAATCACATACCACAATTTGTTGCCAAATTGCCCAAATGATGGGCATCTCTCAATTTCCAATTCTGTCACCACAAAAAAACAACAAAAAAAAATCTTTTACACACACACACACACACACACACACACACACACACACACACACACACTCATGTCCTTTTTCTTTGACCTGTTTGAGGATATAGACATTGTGGTGACATTTGGGGTCAAAGGATATATAGAGTTTGGTAACCATTTGTCTTAATTCCAAATTACTTTCCAGAATTAGGATCAGTTCATGTTTTTCTACATTCCCTCCAATATTTATCACTTTTCTTTAATGTCATATCAGTTAACCTGGTATGTAAGGTGAGATATAAGGAATTTACCATTTTTGAATCAATAGTGAGAGTACATTCATATTACTTTAGGTAGCTGCTGTTCATTCTTCCTAAAAATCTCTATTTAAGTCTTTTAGCCATTTTCCAACTGGGAAATGTCTTGCATTCTTATGAATTGAACTCACTTCTCTATGTAATTGAGAAATGAAGCCTATATCATACACAAATGCAATAAAATTTACACCTCAATTAACTGCTTTCCTTATAATCTTGAATGATCTGGTTTAATTTGTGCACAATGTTAATCAAAATTACTGAAATTCTGGGGCAGTTAGGTAGAGCAGTAGATAGAGCACCAGCTCTGAAGTCAGGAGGACCTGAGTTCAAATCAGATCTCAGACACTGAACACTTCCTCACTATATGACCCTGAGCAAATCACTTAACTCCAATTGCCTCAAAAAAAAAAAAAAAAAAAATCACCATTACTATTCAATATAGTACTAGAAACGCTAGCCTCAGCAATAAGAGCCTAGAAAGAGATTCAAGGAATTAGAGTAGGAAATGAGGAAATCAAACTGTCACTCTTTGCAGATGACATGATGGTATACTTAGAGAACCCCAAAGACTCTGCTAAAAAGCTATTAGAAGTAATTCAGAACGTTAGCAAAGTTGCAAGATATAAAATAAATCCACATAAATCTTCAGCATTTTTATACATTACCAACACAATCCGACAGCAAGAGATACAAAGAGAAATTCCATTCAAAATAACAGTCAGTATAAAATATTTGGGAATATATCTACCAAAGGAAAGTCAGGAATTATATGAGCAAAATTATGAAACACTTGCCACAAAAATAAAGTCAGATTTAAATAATTGGAAAGACATTCAGTGCTCTTGGAAAGGCCGAGCGAATATAATTAAGATGACAATTTCCCTAAACTAATTTATTTATTTAGTGCTATACCAATCAGACTTCCAAGAAACTATTTTAATGACCTAGAAAAAATAACAACAGAATTCATATGGAAGAACAAAAGGTCGAGAATTTCAAGGGAAGTAATGAAAAAAAATAAATGAAGGTGGTCTAGCTGTACCTGATCTAGAACTATGTTATTATTTTTTTATAATATTATCCCTTGTATTCATTTTTCCAAATTATCCCCCCCTCCCTCTATTCCCTACCCCCGATGACAGGCAATCCCATACATTTTACATGTGTTACAATATAGTCTAGGTACAATACATGTGTGTGAATATCATTTTCTTGTTGCACAATAAACATTAGAATCCGAAGGTACATGCAACCTGGGCAGACAGATATTAGTGCTAACAATTTACATTCACTTCCCAGTGTTTCTTCTCTGGGTGTAGCTACCTCTGTCCATCATTGATCAACTGGAAGTGAGTTGGATCTTCTTTATGTTGAAGATTTCCACTTCCATCAGAATACATCCTCATACAGTATTGTTGTTGAAGTGTACAGTGATCTTCTGGTTCTGCTCATTTCACTCAGCATCAGTTGATTTAAGTCTCTCCAGGCCTCTCTGTATTCCTCCTGCTGGTCATTTCTTACAGAGCAATACTATTCCATAACCTTCATATACCATAATTTACCCAACCATTCTCCAACTGATGGACATCCATTCATCTTCCAGTTTCTAGCTACAACAAAAAGAGCTGCCACAAACATTTTGGCACATATATGTCTCTTTCCGCTCTTTAGTATTTCTTTGGGATATAATCCCAGTAGTAGCGCTGCTGGGTCAAAGGGTATGCACAGTTTCATAACTTTTTGGGCATAATTCCAGATTGCTCTCCAGAATGGCTGGATTCTTTCGCAACTCCACCAGCAATGTATCAGTGTCCCAGTTTTCCCACATCACCTCCAACATTCATCGTTATTTGTTCCTGTCATCTTAGCCAATCTGACAGGTGTGTAGTGGTATCTCAGAGTGGTCTTAATTTGCATTTCTCTGATCAGTAGTGATTTGGAACACTCTTTCATATGAGTGGATATAGTTTCAATTTCTTCCTCTGAGAATTGTCTGTTCATATCCTTTGACCATTTATCAATTGGAGAATGGTTGGGTTTCTTATAAATTAGGGTCAGTTCTCTATATATTTTGAAAATGAGACCTTTGTCAGAACCTTTGTTTTTAAAAATATTTTCCCAATTTGTTACTTCCCTTCTAATCTTGTTTGCATTAGTATTATTTGTACAGAAACTTTTTTAGTTTGATGTAATAAAAATCTTCTATTTTGTGATCAATAATGATCTCTAGTTCTCCTCTGGTCATAACTATGTTATAAAGCAACAGTCACCAAAACCATTTGGTATTGGCTAAGAAATAGATTGGAATAATGGAATAGATTAGGTTCACAGGGCAAGAGAGTGAATAAAAATAGCAATCTAGTGTTTGACAAACCCAAACATCCCAACTTTAGGGATAAGAATTCATTATTTGACAAAAACTGCTGAGAAAACTGGAAATTAGTATGGCAGAAGAAACTAGGCATGGACCCACATTTAACACCACATACTAAGAGAAGATCGAAATGGGTCCAAGATTTAGGCATAAAGAATGAGATCATAAATAAATTAGAAGACCATAGGATAGTTTACCTCTCTGACTTGTGGAGGAGGAAGGAATTTTTGTGCAAAGGAAAACTAGAGATCATTATTGATCACAAAATAGAAAATTTTGATTACATCAAATTAAAAAGGTTTTGCACAAACAAAACTAATGCAAACAAGATTAGAAGGGAAGTAACAAATTGGGAAAACATTTTTACAGTTAAAGGTTCTGATTAAGGCCTCATCTCCAAAATATACAGAAAATTTAATTTATAAGAAATCAAGCCATTCTCCAATTGATAAATGGTCAAAGGATATGAAAAGACAGTTTTCAGATGATGAAATTAAAACTATTTCCACTCATATGAAAGAGTGTTCCAAATCACTATTGATCAGAGAAATGCAAATTAAGACAACTTTGAGATACCACTACAACCCTGTCAGATTGGCTAAGATGACAAGAAAAGGTAGTGACAAATGTTCGAGGGGATGTGGGAAAACTGGGACACTGAGGCACTGTTGGTGGAGTTGTGAAAGAATCCAACCATTCTGGAGAGCAATTTGGAATTATGCCCAAAAAGTTATCAAAATGTGCATACCCTTTGACCCAGCAATGCTACTCCTGGGCTTATATCTCAAGGAAATATTAAAGAAGGGAAAAGGACCTGTATGTGCCAAAATGTGTGTGGCAGCCCTTTTTGTAATGGCTAGAAACTGGAAAATGAATGGATGTCCATCAATTGGAGAATGTTTGGGTAAATTATGGTATATGAATGTTATGGAATATTATTGTTCTGTAAGAAATGACCAACAGGAGGAATACAGAGAGGCTTGGAGAGACTTACATCAACTGATGCTGAGTGAAATGAGTAGAACTAGGAGAACATTATACACTTCAATAATGATACTGTATATTGTATGAGGATGTATTCTGATGGAAGTGGATATCTTCAACATAGAGAAGAGCTAATCCAATTCCAATTGATCAATGATGGACAGAATCAGCTACACCCAGAAAAGGAACACTGGGAAATGAGTGTAAAGTGTGAGCATTCTTTTTTGTTTTGTTTTTCTTCCCAGATTATTTTTAGCTTCCGAATACAATTCGTCCTTTGCAACAACAACAAAATTTGGTTCTGCACACACACACACACACACACACATATACATATACATATATATATATATATATATATATATATATATATATACATATATATATATATATATATATATATGTATATATATATAATTACCTAGGATATACTATAAGATTTTTAATATGTGTGGGATTTCCTGCCATCTAGGGGAGGGGATAGAGGGAAGGAGGGGAAAATTCGGAACAGAAGGGAGTACAAGGGATAATGTTGTAAAAAAAAATTACCTATGCGTATGTACTGTCAAAAATGTTATAATTATAAAATTAATAAACAAACAAACAAAAACAAATTCTATCCAATAATATTCTTTGTCTCTTGTTCAGAGCAAAAGGAAAAAAAAACTACGGGAGAAATTAAAAAAAAAAAACAGAAAAAAGTTCTTTATTTAAAAGATATATGCATGCTACATGGATGCCCATCAATTGGAGAATAACTGAATAAATTATTATTCTGTAAGAAATGATCAACAGGATGATTTCAGAAAGGCCTGGAGAGACTTGCATGAACTGATGCTGAGTGAAATGAGTACGACCAGAAGATTATTGTATACTTCAACAACAATACTATATGATGATTAATTCTTCAACAATGAGATGAAACAAATCAGTTCCAATAGAGTAGTAATGAACTGAATCAGCTATACCCAGGAAAAGAACTCTGAAAGATGATTATGAACCACTACATAGAATTCCCAATCCTTCTAATTTTGTCTGCCTGCATTTTTGGATTTCCTTCACTGGCTAATTGAACACTATTTCAAAGTCCAATTCTTTTTGTATAGCAAAACAACTGTTTGGACATGTATACATATACTGTATTTAATTTATACTTTAACATATTTAACATGTATTGGTCAAACCTGCCATCTTGCGGTGGGCTGAAGGAGGGGAAAAATTAGAACAAAAGGTTTGGCAATTGTCCATGTTGTAAAATTACCCATACATATAAATACTGTTCATATATATACATATATATGCATATATACATATATATGTATGTATATATATGCATGTATGTATATATACATACATATATATACTTGTATATATGTTTATGTATATATATATACTTGTATATATGTTTATGTATATGTACATATATATATGTATGTGTGTATATATATATGTATGTATGTATATATATATATGTATGTATGTATATATATGTATGTATATATATATATATATATGTATATATATATGTATATATATATATATACATATATATATATATACATATATATATATATATATATATATATATATATATATATATATATATATATATATATATATATATATATATATATAAATGTCCATAAGGTAAGTGCCATTTATATTCCCATTTTACAATTGAGTTAATTACATGACTTATCAAGAAACACATAGCTGTGAAACATGTGAAAATCGATTTTATCAAGATCTTTGTGACTTCAGATCCAGCACTCTATCCATTGTATCATCTACCTGTTTTTAGTTGATGTACTCTTATTTTCTTTTCTCTTGTCCAAACAGATAAAAATGTCCTAGTCAAATTATGAAACATATTTGTGATCCCCTATGGGGAAAAAAAAAAAAAAAAGCTTTATTCTAGGATTGCTAGGGGTTGTTTATATCCAGGTTGCATCACTCACATAGTACCAATCATATTCAAAAACAAATTAAAAGCATCATCTAAGTAGTTAAGCAAATGTCCTGAAAATATACATACATGCTCTAGAAAAGTCTTCATGAAAAGCTTAGTAAATTTTTAATTAATTCAAGAAATATTGAACACTCAAGGGATTTACCTATAATATGTACTATATGTAATGTAAGAATTTAAACCAATTAACCAAAAATATTTTCATAATCATTCTTCACTGTGAAAGTTGAGATAGAATGTTTACACTTCTAAATAATTGAACTGAGCTAGCACAGATAGTATCATTTCTTCATGCCTATGAAATTTACTATAGGAACTGCTTGAATCTAAACTTTAAAATCAGAAAATAGTACTGCATTGCAAAAATTGATGGATTATAAGTGTTGTTTTCAACCTTCATATTTATTAGATTAATTATTAATCTATAATATTTTCCTATAATAGTTCACTATAAGCTTTAATTGAAAAGAGCTCCATGTTACTTAGTCTATTAAGACATCCTGCAAGCGTAAAGAAATGTGTTCATTAATTTATGAAGATGACTTTTTGTAGTGAGTTTTGCTTTGAAGTCTTTCCAACAAAGAGTGAATAAAAGGGCAAGGACCTCTAAATATCTCATCACTTCAAATCCCTACTCCAATGTCCATAGTAGAGAGATCTAGTTATGCCTAGTAACATTTGGATCCAGTTAGAATAAATCTTTTAAACAATTTGACAACTTAAGGTTATCTGAAAACATTCTACCTGCTTCTTCCCTCCTCCTCCAACATAATGTATTAAAATCAGACTTCTTTTTTAGCTAACAATTGAGAAAATTGATGCCAATTTCACCAGAATCATTCCTGGAAAATTTCTTGAAGTAGCAATTGCAATAGTCACAAGGCTTCATTGGTTGACCTTGGAATTATTATCATTTCTAGTCATGTCATTATGTTTCCTTTCTTTCTTGTTTTCAGTCTAAGTAAAGTCAAAAAGTTCTTAATCTTAATGATTCAGTCCACATAATAGCCATTACTTTCAAGTCCCCTGAAGTAGGTATGTTACACTGATCAAGGTGAATGATTTTAGAATTTCCATTTGGTCTGGATAAATTACTTTGTGCCATTCGACTGGCAAACCAGTCTTCAGGAAAAAAAAAAAAAAGAATACTATTACTCTAAGAAAAGAAGAAATAGTGGAATAAAAAATGTGTAAGGATTCATTTAGCTCCAAATCATGGGTTTTTAATGCACATAGCTGTCAATAATAATATTAGTTTTAATAATAGCACTAACCAAAAATGTGCAACTTTTATACACAGAAAAAATATATTTTTAGTCATTATTGTTGTGATTTTGATATGCATAGAGTAACATATATAGAATCACACTAGTCTAGATGTGTTAGTGCCAAGATTTGAATCCAGGTCTTCTTGACTGAAACCAGTTCTCTTTCCACTGCATCATATAGCTCTTATCATTACAGAAAAGAAAAAATAATTTAGTTTAAGGAAGCTTTGAAATTGAAAGAAAGGAGCTAAAGTACATGTAGTATTTTTCTAGTATTACAGTACACTGAATATTTAAGTTTTGCAGGACTAATAAATCTTTTAGTAATTCTTCTTACAATCTTCTGTAACTCATTCCAGAATTCTCACCTGGGATTTTTAATTGTTTTCTCCTATGATTTAAAGGAATATTGCATTGGAGAACTGTATTGGTATTCTTAATCATTAAATTGTCCTTTTTATATAAATAAGAGAATAATTCAAAGGAAAGCCATGCATGAAAGATTTCCAACTAAAAATACAGGCTTCTAAATAGATGAGTTGAAGATGCTGAAACTTAAGTATATTCAGAAAATACTGGTGGCCTGTTTCCTTTAGTTAACATTAATGTCAAATTACTTCCTGTTGTGAAAGCTCAGAACTTATTTTATTTATTTATCATTGCCTATTGAATATTTATTTCTTGACTAATTGGACTGAAACTGAAATTTTCTCCTAGTAGGTAAAAGACAATAACCCATGATCATTTTGTGACCTATTGTATTAGAGAATGCATCTAGGTTTTTGTTTTGTTTTTTTTTTTTTAACTCTAAAGCCAAGATTTTCAACTTAGGACTTTTGACTGTATGTCTGATTTCAGCAAAAGTCTATCCTATTTTCTTTTAAAACTATCCTCCTAACCCCAGACAATAATGAAAAATATGACAGCTTTTCATTGGTCTCCATCGTAATTGATTCTCCAGGGTACCTTTGCACTACCGTATTGAAGTAGTGTTGCTGCTGTGATGATATTCCCCAGCAGGGGAGTTTTAAATAACAGATTAATATGAAAAGCAGTTAAAATGTAACTTTTGCTATTAGTTTGACTAGTGTGCTGGACTCCAAAGATGCTGAAAAGACATTTTTATCCTATATTTTCTATAATGTAGGGATCTGTGGGTTTAATAGGCCAGATAGCTTATATAAATTACAGGCAAAGGAAGGCATAATTATTGATAATGCTTTCAGAATTCTGGAGTCAATTTGAGTCTAGATATAGACTACATTAGGAATCTAATGCTAATTTTTCATTGTCTTAATTTATTTTTTAATAAGAAGATACTAGTTATATTTTATTTTACAATTCTATTAAAATAACACTCTTCAACTTACTAGACATACTGAGCATGATGACAGCCTGGATCCAGATTTCATTCTAATATCCTTTTCATCATTTAAAAGACCAGTTGGGGAGAGGAGGGGTTTTTATTACATGTTTTCTAATCCCTTTCCCATTCTTTCCCCTCTAACTTCCAACATCATGATTTAAAGGTAATCACATGGACAAAATTGAATTGAAAGAAAGATCTATAATGTCTGCTTACACTTGTTATAGCCCAGATATTTTCTGTTCCACCAGAGGTTTTCCACATCATAGCAAATCCTGGCTTGGTAAATGCACTGAGCAGTAAAGCCAGAAGCATTTTCAGCCAGTTACTGGGGTGTGTTACAGACATCCTAACTAGAGAAAGGTATGCATATGCCATTGAATTTTGATCAATAAGTGTACACCAAATCACAGGAGGTTTTCAGTTCACTGATTTCTCACTGGGTATCTACATCTTGGCAATCTGAATGGATGGCCCACATGGTGATAAAGCTGCTACTGGCAGAAATTCCCTCATTGATGGAAATAGGATTTTGCATCAGTGACAATGCTCCCTCTAGTCAGGATTTGGGATAAGAAAAATTCCAAAGGCTCTTAGCCCATGGGATAACTGATGACAGCATCACTCTAGAAATCTCTCAAATTCTAGTTAACTGCCATGCTTCTCTCCAAATTGGAGTTTATTTCTTCATAGGCTGATGATTGTGGAACTTTTCTTTTCCACTTAATGATTCTGCTTGAGAT